>NW_020687182.1:0-4950 GCF_002925995.2 Terrapene triunguis | reverse complement strand
TGTAGGGAGCCAGGGTGGCTGCCCTCCGAACCGGAGGTAAAAGGGCCTTTCTCTCAGCCGGAGTGGGCGGGGCCAGCCCAAGCTCGCTCCACCCCCCGGAAGGGGAGGGGTGGAACAGGAAGTATAAAGGGCGGGGCCCTTAGCTCAGTCAGGGCAGCACCAAGGAGGGAGGCAGACGCAGACCGCGGGCTGCTCCCTTCAGATCCTGCTGCCGCGCCAGGGGAGGCCCTGGACCAGTGGAAACCGCACCGGGAGGACGGACTGGGGCTGCCAGGACTGCCCGCTGCCGAGTACCCAGGGGAACTGGAGGAGCCGGAGTGGGAGCTGGAGCTGCCAGCAGCCAAGGACTGGGGGGAGCTGGAGGAGCCTGAGCCTGAGGGGGAGCTGGAGCTGCCAAGAGCGGACTACCCCGACGCACTGACGGGATCAGAGGGATCCGGACGAGCGATCGGGTAGGAAGTAGCCCAGGGACAAAGCTGCACAGTGGTGAGTCTGTATCACGGAGGGACCCCGCTGATCCAGTGGCGGGACCCTCGTCCTGCCACCGTCAGGGCCCTGGGCTGGAACGCAGTGGTGTAGGGTGGGCCTGCGTTCCCCTACCCGGCCGAGCCCCGCCGGGACCTTTACCGGCACTCCCCTGCCTGAGGGGCGCGCTACTGACCTTTGCCGGCGCTCCCCTGCCTGAGGGGCGCGCTACTGACCTTTGCCGGCGCTCCCCTGCCTGAGGGGCGCGCTATTGACCATTACCGGCGCTCCCCTGCCTGAGGGGCGCGCTACTGACCTTTGCCGGCGCTCCCCTGCCTGAGGGGCGCGCTACTGACCTTTGCCGGCGCTCCCCTGCCTGAGGGGCGCGCTACTGACCTTTGCCGGCGCTCCCCTGCCTGAGGGGCGCGCTATTGAGCATTACCAGCGCTCCCCTGCCTGAGGGGCGCGCTATTGACCTTTGCCGGGGCTCCCCTGCCTGAGGGGCGCGCTACTGACCTTTGCCGGCGCTCCCCTGCCTGAGGGGCGCGCTACTGACCTTTGCCGGTGCTCCCCTGCCTGAGGGGCGCGCTATTGACCTTTTGCCGGCACCCCCCCCTGCCTGAGGGGCGCGCTACAGACTCTGGCTGGCAGCCTTTCCGCTGCTAATTCCCCGCTGGCGGAGGCGTAACCCCGGCCAGCCAGTGACGACGTAGCTCCCCACCGCCCCCTAGCGGGTAGGCGGACCGACACCGATCACAAGTGGTGGAGAATGCGGGCAGCGCCCCCTATCCCTGCCGGAAGGGATTAGAGCAAGGAGGCAGAGACAGCCCCAAACGGAATATGGAGATGGAGAGGCTTATCAAGGCGCTGGCTGAGACTCAGCAGCAGCAGCAGCAGCAACTCATACAGCAGCTGGGTACCCACCAGCAGCAGTTGCTTCAAACCTTGGGGGCCCAGCACCGCGAACAACAGACCCAATGTTTCCAGCAACTTGCCACCCTGTGGCCGAGCCCCGGTGGGCCCCAGCCGGGCGGGGCGAACACCCCCAACCCCACCGCTCCACCAATCTGTCTGGCCAAGATGGGGCTGGAGGATGACCCAGAGGCTTATCTGGTGACCTTCGAGCGGGTTGCTGCAGTAGCTGGTTGGGCTCCGGACCAATGGGCAACCCTGCTTGCCCCCTATTTAACGGGGCCGGCCCAGAAGGCTTACCGGGGGCTACCAGACGATGAGGCCCGTGTTTACGCCAGCGTAAAAGCAGCTATCCTGGATGCCTTTGACATCACCCCGGAGACCTTTCGGCGACGGTTTTGGGGAAAGCCTTACCCCCCGGGTGCCCGGCCCCGGGCCGTGGCCCAGGAATTAAAGGATGCAGCGTGCCGATGGCTACAACCCGAGCATCGAACTGTGGCTGAGGTGACAGAACAGATCATCCCCGAGCAGTTCGTGCATATCCTCCCGACTCCAGGGAGGGCGTGGGTGTTGCGGCACCGACCTCACACTCTAAGTGCAGCTGTCACACTTATGGAGAACTTTCTAGAGGCCGAGGCCCCAATAGGACCGACAGCCCGACCCCCAAGTTCTGGATCCGGCGCTCAGAAGCCGGAAAGGGGGTCCACCCCCAAAGTCGATGTGCCAACTCGAGCCCGACGACCCAACGGAGGCGGCACTACTTTCTCCCGACGGCCCGAGGCTCCACAACCCGCGCCGTCCGGATGCTGGACCCGTCCATCGGGCCCCGGCCAACCCCGGGGCCACCCGGGTGACCCTGTACGGTCGGGGCGCACAGAGGTAGGACCCTGCTTTCGGTGTGGCGAGTACGGTCACCTGCAACGAGACTGTACAGCGATGGAATGCGATTTTGGCCGGGTGTACACCGGGGAGCGCCGGGCCCGCCCGCCGTCCGCGGCCAAATTGACGGCCCCCATGAGCATTGCCGGGACACCCGTTGTGGGTCTAATTGATTCGGGCTGTGGGCAGACTCTCGTCCGCCAGTCCCTCCTCCCGGATACCGAGCAGATCGTCGGGGAGGTACGGATACAGTGTATACATGGAGATGTTAAACCGTACCCCACCGTTCAGGTCCCTCTCACGGTGAACGGGGCAACCCAGTTAATGAACGTGGCGGTGGCCCCATCCCTGGCCTACCCAATCATCCTGGGCCGGGACTGGCCAGACTTCGTCGAGGTGCTCCGGTCCCTATCTCCGGAAGAGGCGTTGGAGGGAGCTTCCTCTGCGACGGACCCAGGCCCCGGGCTGTGTCCGGACCCCGGCGTTGACCCATCCCTTTCACCCGGACAGGGCAGCCCGGAGACGGGGGGCCCCCCGGTGGACGTTAGGGACTTTAGCCGAGACCAAAGGGAGGACCCTACGCTCCGGTTTGCCTATGAACAGCTGGCACGGGTAGAGGGGAAGGTTGTGGAGGCCCAGCGGGCTACCCAATGGCCTAGATTTGAACTCAAGCAGGATCGTCTCTACCGCGTGGAGCAGGACCCTCAAACCCGAGAGGTCCGGACCCAACTCGTGGTTCCCCGCATTCATCGACGGGCGGTCCTAAGGCTAGCCCATGACATCCCGGCCGCAGGCCATTTAGGACCGGAGAAAACCGCGGCTAGAGTCCTCGCCAAGTTCTTCTGGCCCGGCGTCCATCGAGAGGTGAAGGATTACTGCGGGTCATGCCCGGACTGCCAACACGCCGCCCCAGCCGGGGTCCGGAAGGCCCCCCTGGTTCCGCTACCAACAGTGGGCGTTCCATTTGAACGAGTAGCGATGGACCTGGTCGGACCCTTCCCGAAAAGTCAGGCGGGCTACCAATATATCCTTGTCTTGATGGACTACGCCACCCGCTTCCCTGAGGCTGTCCCCTTAAGGAGTATCACGGCCCGCACTATTGCAGCAGAGCTCGTGAAAATCTTCGCCAGGGTAGGTCTCCCTCGGGAGATACTTACTGACCAAGGGACCAACTTCACCTCTAAGTTGTTCCGTCAAGTATGTGCCCTGCTAGGGATTAAGAAACTGCAAGCCTCAGTTTACCATCCCCAAACGGATGGGTTAGTCGAACGTTTTAATCGGACCCTGAAGGGAATGTTACGACGCTTCCCCACCCAGGACCTCCGTCAGTGGGATCAACTACTTCCCCCTTTACTACTGGCGGTTCGGGAAGTTCCACAGGCTTCCACGAAGTTCTCTCCATTTGAGCTCCTCTATGGGCGAAGGCCCCGCGGAGTGATGGATCTCCTGAGGGAAACTTGGGAACATACACCATCCTCAACGCAGGGCCTCTTACAATACGTCTTGCAGCTGCAGGAGCGGCTGGCCCGGGCGGGTGAACTTGCGAGGGAGAACTTAAACACGGCCCAAAGGGGCCAGGAGCAGCAGTATAATCGGGGCACCCAGGTCCGATCATTTGCCCCCGGGGACCGAGTTCTCCTCCTGCTCCCCTCGGAGGAATCAAAACTGTTTGCCCGTTGGCAGGGCCCGTATGAGGTCCTTCGCCAAGTGGGGCCTGTCAATTACGAAATCCGGCAGCCTGATCACCGGAAGGGAAAGCAGATTTATCACGTAAATCTTTTAAAACCCTGGCGGGAACGGGAAGGACTACTAATTGCCCCATACCCGCCTGAACCAGACCTCGGGCCACAACTCCCCGAAGAGTCTGATAGTGGGGAACCACAGCTAGCCGAGACGCTCACTGCCGAGCAGCGGGAACAAGCCCTCTGCCTAGTGAAGGCATTCCCCAGGACCTTCACCCCAAAGCCCGGACGGACTACGCTCGCCTACCATGCAATCCAGACCGACCCCGGGGTGGTGATCCGAGAGACGACCCGGCCATTGCCTAGGCGAATGCGAGAGGCCGTGGAGGAGGAAGTCCAGGCCATGTTGGAACTGGGTGTTATTGAGCATTCCCAGAGCGAATGGCGGAGCCCCGTCGTCCTCGTTCCAAAGCCAGATGGGAGCCGGCGGTTTTGTATTGACTTTCGGAGAGTCAACGACATTTCAAAGTTTGATGCATATCCAATGCCCCGCGTCGATGAGCTCCTCGACCGGCTTGGAGAAGCCTGCTATATCACCACATTAGATCTCACCAAGGGGTACTGGCAGATCCCCTTGGAACCCCGATCTAAGGAGAAGACCGCGTTTGCCACCCCTTCCGGCCTGTACCAGTTTACTCGGATGTCTTTCGGCCTCCATGGGGCCCCCGCAACCTTCCAGCGCTTGATGGATCGGATTTTGCAACCTCACACCAAGTACGCCGCCGCCTACCTGGATGATGTGGTTATCTATGGCAGTAACTGGGAGGAACACCTCAACCGAGTGGCGGCTGTCCTCCGGGACCTCCGCGCCGCCGGCCTCACAGCCAATCCCAAGAAATGCCGAATCGGGCGGGAAGAAACCACTTATCTGGGGTACACCCTGGGGCACGGACAGGTACGCCCCCTGTCATAACTATAAAGGGAAGGGTAACAGCTCTCTGTGTACAGAGAC
>NW_020687181.1:0-1067 GCF_002925995.2 Terrapene triunguis | reverse complement strand
CCCCCGGAGGCTTTTTCGCCTGGGGCGGCGAAAAAGCCAGAGCCGGCCCTGGTTACGGGTGACTTGATTATAGACTGAAAGTATCTATAAGGGGAACAAATATTTAATAATGGGCTCTTCAGTCTAGCAGAGAAAGGTATAAGACGATCCACTAGCTGGAATTTGAAGCTAAACAGGTTCAGACTGGAAATAAGGGGTACATTTTTAATGGTGAGAGTAATTAACCATTGGAACAATTTACCAAGGGTCATGGTGGATTCTCCATCACTGACCATTTTAAATCCAGATTGGATGTTTTTCTAAAAGCTTTGCTTTAGAAATTCTTTTGGGGAGGTTCTCTGGGCTATGTTATACAGGAGGTCAGATGAGATGATCACAGTGGTCCCTTCTGGGCTTGGAATTGATGAATCTATGAGTATGATCATCTGTTTTTCCCTACTGCATCACACAGGCCAGAGAATCCAGCCGGTGATTCCTACACCAAGCCCAATAACTTGTGGTTGAGCTAGAGCATATGTTTTAGAAAGAGCTGCCCAGTAGGGTCACCAGATGTCCCGATAAAATCGGGACTGTCCCGATTTTTAGGCGTTTGTCCCGCATCCCGACTGATGGTTGGTCGGGACGCAATTTGTCCCGATATTTCACACTCCTGTTTTTTGTTTGTTTGTTTGTTTTCTTTTGTTTTGTTCCGCCGGCGGGACTCCACGTTTTATTTTTTTCCTTCCCCTCTGCCGGCGGGACTCCGGGACTCCGCTTTTCTTTTTTTTTGCTCCGCTGGCGGGACTCCGCTTTTTTTTTCCGCTCTGCCGGTGGGGGGACCCCCCCCCCATGAGTCCCGATATTTTCTTCATCCCATCTGGTCACCCTACTGCCCAGTTCCAATGTGAGGATTTCCAGCGATGGAGAATTCACCACATCCCTAGGTAACTTGTTGCAAAGGTTAACTCTCCTCACTGTCAAACACGTGCCCCTCATTTCCAAGCTGAATCTGTCCAGCTCCAGCTCCAGCCATTGGATCTTGTTCTGCCATTGCCTGACAGATCAGAGAGCCCTCTACTACCAGAAAT
>NW_020687180.1:0-1530 GCF_002925995.2 Terrapene triunguis | reverse complement strand
ATTCCTGGGGGTGGGGCTTGCCGCAAGCCCCGCCCCCAGGAATCGGGCCCCGCTCTTGCTAAAGCCGGCCCTGCATGCCGCAGTGCTCTGGGCAGAGGGGCTGCATGCTCCTGCAGGGCAGCGCGGCAGCGTGTCTGGCTCCAGCCAGGCGGCGCGGCTGCCAGACGTACTGCTCTGAGTGGCATGGTAAGGGGGCCGGGGGGGTTGGATAAAGGGTGGGAGGTCCCGGGGGCAGTCAGGGGACAGGGAGCAGGGGGCGGTTGGATGGGGCAGAGGTTCGGGGTGGGGGCGGACAGGGGACGGGGAACGGGGGGGGGTTGGATAAGCATGGGAGTCCTGGGGTCCTGTCAGGGGGCGGGGATGTGGATAGGGGTCGGGGCAGTCAGGGGACAGGGAGCGGGGGGGGCGTTGGATGGGGAGGTTCCAGGGGGGGCGGTTTGGGTCGGGGGTCTCGGGAGGAGGCATTCAGGAGCCAAGGAGCTGGGGGGGGGGGTTGGATGGGTTGGGGTTTCTGAGGGTGGCAGTCAGGGGACGGGAAGTGGGAGGGGGCGGATGGGGCCGGGGGCCAGGCTGTTTGGGGAGGCACAGCCTTCCCTATCCGGCCCGCCATACAGTTGTGCAACCCCGATGTGGCCCGTGGGCCAAAAAGTTTGCCCACCCCTGACGTGAAGGGCTTCCCACAACTGAGTCATTCTTTTAAAATGACAAATCTGAGGAACTGTCCCAGATTGAGGGGTCAATAGAGGAGGTTTTCAAACAAATTGATACAAACAGTAATACGTCACCAGGGCCAGATGGTATCACCCAATAGTTCTAAAGGAACTCAAATATGAAATTGCAGAACTACTCACGGTGATGTGTAATCTGTCACTTAAGTCTCTGTACCAGATGACTGGAGGATAGTTAATGTAATGCCAAGTTTTAAAAAAGGCTCCAGGGGTGATCATGGCAGTTACAGGCCTGACTTGACACAGAGATGAACACGATTTGGTGGGGAAAAGTCAACCCGTTTTTTGTAAAGGAAAAATCATGCCTCACCAATTAGAATTCTTAGAGAGTGTCAACAAACATGTGCACAAGGAGGACCCAGTGGATATAGTGTAACTTGGACTTTCAGAAAACTTTTGACAAGGTCCCTCACCAAAGGCTCTTAAGCAAAGTAAGTTGTCATGGGATAAGAGGGAAGGTCCTCTCCTGGATCAGTTACTGGTTAAAAGACAGGAAACAAAAGGTAGGAATATATGGCCAGTTTTCAAAATGGAGACATGTAAATAGTGGGTTCGCCCAAGGATCTGCACTCAGGGCCGGTGCTACCATTAAGGCGAACTAGGTGGTTGCCTAGGGCGCCAAGATTTGGGGGCGCCAAAAAGCGGTGCCCCCAATTTTTTTTTACAGCGTTCCTATGCCCCCTCCCCAAGCGCGCAATCGCGGCTCCACTTCTCCCACCTCCCAGGCTTGCAGCGCCAATCAGCTGTTTGGCGCCGCAAGCCTGGGAGGAGAATTAGAGCGGGGGCGGCGTGCTCGGGGAGG
>NW_020687179.1:0-5687 GCF_002925995.2 Terrapene triunguis | reverse complement strand
GAGTGCGGGAAAAGGTTTAGTGACAACTCAAACCTTATCATGCATCAGATTAGCCACACGGGAGAGAGACCCTACAAATGCCTGGTCTGTGGGAAAAGCTTCAGTCACAGCTCAGATCTTATTAGACATCACAGAACCCACACTGGAGAGAGACCGTATAAATGTCTGGACTGTGGGAAAAGCTTCAGTCAGAACTCAAATCTTATTATACATCAAAGACTGCACAAAGGAAAAAAACCTTGACTATGGTGGAACTTTCCATTGGGGCTTTGAGCATACAGTGCATCAGCAAATCCACACAGGGAAGAAACCTCTTAAATGACCTCAGAGTGGAAATGATTCCAGTGAAGCAAACAGCACATTGGATCTCAGAGATTCCACACAGGAGAGAAATTCTCCTTGTGGCCTTTTTTTTTTTTTTTTTTTTTAAGTATCTATTTCCTAGTTCCTGCACACACTAGGGGCCTTTGGCTCTTAGGGATATCTGCCCGGAACATGAACATCTTTCCTGTGAAAATGGTTTTTTAAGAATATTTTTATGATCAATCAGGACAAAAGGTCAAAAAACTCAAAATTTTTCACCAAAAGGGATTGAAAGAAAGAAAGAAAATAAATTCACTTTCAGGAGGACTAAAATGGAATTATTCAGCTTCTTGACTGTCCACCTGCTAGGCTCTTGTTAATTTCCCATTCTCCCTGCCCTCCGAAGGTGAAATTGAATTGGTTGCTCCTGTAGGCCATGGTCTGGGTGCTATCCAACTTTTTAAGAGCCAAATGGCTTTTCAGGTTTCCTGTCCATCTGAGAACAGATCCAGGGAGTAGAATCTCATTTTGGCCACCTTTGGAAACTGAAAAGGTAGGTGTGGAAACTGAGGCTGGAAGAGTTGTAACAGGGATTAATTCCCCATTAGAAGAGAAGGGGTGAAGTTTGTCCCATTTAACAAATGCCAGAGAAACAACAAAAACAACAAGGAGTCTGGTGGCACCTTAAAGACTAACAGATTTATTTGGGCATAAGCTTTCATGGGTAAAAACCTCACTTCTTCAGATGCATAGAGTGAAAGTTACAGATGCAGGCATTATATACTGACACATGGAGAGCAGGGAGTTACTTCGCAAGTGGAGAACCAGTGTTGACAGGGCCAATTCAATCAGGGTGGATGTAGTCCACTCCCAATAATAGATGAGGAGGTGTCAATTCCAGGAGAGGAAAAGCTGCTTCTGTAATGAGCCAGCCACTCCCAGTCCCTATTCAACCCAAGATTAATGGTGTTAAATTTGCAAATGAATTTTAGTTCTGCTGTTTCTCTTTGAAGTCTGTTTCTGAAGTTTTTTTGTTCAATGATAGTGACTTTTAAATCTGTAATAGAATGACCAGGGAGATATGTTATTACTGTGCCTACAGGAACATGGGATGCAAGAATTCGACAGTGCATCTCATGTTGTTGAATGAGTAGCCGTTAGATGTCTGGGTCATTCTTGTTGAACCCATCTTGGTGACATCGTTTTGGCAAGAGTAGCTTGATATAGGGTGTCTCAAAGAGCGGCCCATTCGCTATGTACATTAGATTCATAGATTCTAGGGCTGGAAGGGACCTCGAGAGGTCATCGAGTCCAGTCCCCTGCACTCATGGGGCACTAATAGTGGGGTCGGACAGAGCTGCTCTGATGTTGTTGCAGAGCTGGGCTCGGGTAGCTTCACCTGGTCATCGCTTTACATCGAGCGGTCTGATTGGTTTAGTTCAGTGTTTCTCAAATGCGGCCACCGTGGCCGTACGTGGCCACCAGGGGCTTTTCTTGCAGCCACAGCCTTCTGGGTGGTGATGGGGTGTGTGTGTGTAAAGCAGCAGCCCCTCCCCTGGGGCTGCCAGCAGTGGTTGGGCCCTGGCCACCTCTGGAGACAGAAAAGCTGGAGGAGCAGACAGCCGGTGTGTGTTCCCCACGTTCCCAGGGGTGGTGGGATTCAGCCCTGGGGTGGTGGGTGGCAGGCTCCACCCATGGGGCGTTGGGCTCCATTCCCTGGCTGTGAGGTGACGGGCTCTGGCCCCGAGCTCACCCTCCCCAATCACCCCTGGCCCCTGCTGCCTCCCGCAGTGTCCCATCACCCTGCTGCCTCCGTAACCACTTCCCTATCCAGGGCTTAGTTTGTCCCCTGGCTTGCTGGGTCTGTGTAACTCTGCTGTGAAAAGTGATATTTGTATGTTTGTTAATATCACTTCTCGCAGCAGACTTACTAGCTAGCAAGTCTTTTAAAAAAGCAACCAAAAAAAAAAAAAAAGGCAAAAGAAACAATAAGAAAAAAGACAAAAACGTACAAAGCATCTTGTGTCAGAGCGGCCACCAGCAAGAGTTGGTGGCCAGACGCTGAGGCCACCAAAAAATTTGTTGTGAGAACCCCCGATTTAGTTGATGACTTGCAATGCACTGGTCATATTACCAACAACAGTTTGGAGCTTATCATGCCATGGTCTGTCCTGTAGATCTTATTGTTGGATGATGAAGTAGTCGATAAGATGCCATTGTTTGGATCTTGGGTGAATCCATGATGTTATCTTTATGTCTGTAGGTGGAGAAAGGTATCTGTGATCGCTAGTTGTCGTTTGATGCACTCACTGATTAGCAGAGATCCATTGCTATTCTCTTTCCGAGTCCCATGCTGTCCAAGGGTGTGTTGCCAGGTTACTCATTACTTCCATCCCTTGCATTGAGGTCCCCCATCATAATTCATTTATCTGACGCTGATGTAGACACAATGAGTTTGTCTCAGTCACCGAAGAGCTTTTCTTTCTCATTGTGGTTGAGGTAATATCTTTTATTGGACCAACTTCTGTTGATGAGAGCAAATGGCTCTTCTTCAGAGCTCTGTGCGGTTCAAAAGTTTGTCTCTCATCAGCGGAAGTTGGTCCGATATCACCTCCCTCACCTCTCTCACTTTGAGAGTAGACGTTTCAAAGGTTTACTGCACTATAAAGAGAGGGGCAGAGGACCCCGAAGTTATCATTCACCCGAGGAAACAAGCCTTGGACTTTGTGGGGAGCCCGATGAAAAGCTAGTCAGCCATTGCTGGAACAGGAAGACTGGTGGGGAAACTACCTTGAACAAAGACGGTAACTTGTTAAGTTCGATCTTTGCTAGTTGAAAGCGTATCTTTGACTTTTGGTCGTTTGTAACCCTTTCTGTCTTTATCCCTTATCCTTGGATTCACTGAAAACCTCTCGCTCTTTAATTAAATAAACTTGTTTTACTTTTTTATCTAAACTAACCCAGTGTTGTGACTGCGTTGAAGCGATTGTTAACGCCAGGCAAGATAACCAGCTGTTGTTTCTCTTTCTTTAAGGGAGCAGCGAATGTCCTATCTTTTCTGTGAATGTACAGTGATAGGGGCAGAGGTGGGTTAAGATTTATTGGGGCCCTGGGCACAAAGAACATTTCCCCTCCCCATCTCCTGCCACGGGCCCTGCCCCCTGCTCCTCCCAAGACCCCACCTCCTGGCCTGGCCAGAAGCTGGGCAGGTCAGAGGTTCCCAATCAATTGTGATCTGGGATCCCAGACTGAGCAGCTGCTGCTCCACAAGCCGGGTCTGTGCCGGGGAGAAACCTTTATCAAAGCCCCCTCTGTGCCTAGGCCAGGTGGGGACTTTCTCCGGCGGCTGGAACCAGTCCCTTGGCGAAGCCCTGGGCTCTGCCACCAGCTCCTAAGCCGGAGCCTGCAGATGATGGAGAGACCTGGGGGAAAGGGCTGTGGTGTGGCGCTTGCTCAGGTCAGGGATTTTCGTGGAGCTCCTGGTGGGTTTGTCCGAGAGGGAAAGGAGCAGGAAATACACAGGGGGAGGGAGGGAGGGAGGAGAACACGATGTGTCAAACCTGAGGGGGACGAGCTCAGTTTGGGGTTTGTTTGTCAGAACAGGCCCATTGAGTAGGGGTAGAAATTCCCCTATTTCTGGAACAGATAACAAGCCCCTTGGCCAGGGTTGACCAGACCAGACTCCCAGCGCTGGAGCCTGAACCAACTACCCAGAGGCTGCTCTGGAATACGAAGGGGGCACCCAGCAGTGAGGCCCAGGGGAGAGGCCCCGTCCCCTCACACTGCTGGGCATGGGGAGGGGGTTGGGATTCCTGTCCCTGGACCTTGATCCAAGGCTCCATCTCCTGTACCAGCTTCTGGCTAGTGGGTGTGTGATAACCGGGAAGGCCCCTCCCCCCTCCATCGGCTGGGAGAGACAAGGAGCTCCCACCTTCTCCCCATCCTGAAGCCTCCTGGCTGCTCTGAGGAGGGTGGGGGGTGGGTTTTTGCTTCTCTGTCCCTCTTCCTCAGCTTCCATTTTTATTGGCCCCTCCTCCCCAGTGACTAGTGGGATTGTGGCTGGGGCAGCAGGCACTGAGTGGAGGAACTGATGTTTCAGATGCCGGTGACCCTCAAGGAAGTGCTGTGTGTTTCACTGAGGGGCAGGGGGCTCTGCTGGACCCCGCTCAGAGAGCCCTCTACAGGGACGTCATGCAGGAGAACTACGAGATGGTGACCTCGCTGGATAAGGGATTCCCGTTCCCTCAGCTACTGTGGGGTCTGTGATGAGCCCACTTCAGCTTATACTCAGGTTCATACCTAGTTTTAGGTTTACCTTTCAGAGGAATGGGCCCTATTGTCCCAGATCCAATGTGAGACTTCATCACAGCCCCACGTCCTTTTGTGGATGTGGGCCCGACCCCTTAGGCAGGAACTCGGCTCAGAGATTAGAATCACTTCAGCCTATTTAGCTTAAAAACAAACCCGGTAAATATAAGGACACGTCCGTAGGTGGGTCAAGGAGATTGCGCTTGGGATTTCTGATTCTTAAATGTACAAGACAGAGTAGGAAGCAGTCCGGGGAAGGAGCAGTGAGGGTTGGGAAAGTAAAAGCCCAGAGTGGCTGGGCTGAGGGTCCCTGGATTGGAATAAGGTGTAGAGGGTGGGCCCGGGTTCCCCTACCTGCCCCTGGGAGAGTGGCACAGACCAGGTCGTGGGGAGCGGCCTGCCTGGGATAGTTTGACTCAAAGGGCTTGCAGTACCCCAGAAGGGGGGATGTCTTTAATGTGACTTGGCCGGAGGGCTAAGCTACGAAGAGGAAAGCGCGACAGGTCCAGGAACACAAGAGGCAGCGGAGCGAGCGAGGGGAACGACAGACTGAGTAGCCGCGGGAAGGGGTGTCCAACCAGGTGGCAGAGTGAATTCCTCAGATGCGCCACAAGGAGGCACCGCTGAGCGGTGAGTGGAGCAGCCCTCATCGCAGCGGGGTTACACAACCAGCACAAGGAGTCAGTGTTCTACGTCACCTCCCGTGACGGTCAGTGGGGTTGCTTCTGATTTCATCAAGGGGGGAGTGAGCGGGGAATCCACGCCAGTGTCTCCAGCGAGGTTAGCCCGATTTAGACCCCGGTCAGTGAGAGCGGCATGGTTCCAGAGCATTTTACCTAGCTGGGAAGTCGGACGAGCCTACCACAGGGCAGCATGAGGGTTGGTTGACTGGGTTTAAATTGACCCTGAACTCCCGAAGATTGTCCTGTGTGTGGCACAGGTGCTGTCTTTGAGTTGCCGGGAGGAGAGGGGTGCTCGACCCCTGCTCTGCCCCAGGCCCCGCCCCAATTCCACCCCTTCCCCCAAGCCCCCCCGCCTCTTCCCACCCTGCCCCATTCCACGCCCCTTCCCCCCCC
>NW_020687178.1:4522-6512 GCF_002925995.2 Terrapene triunguis | reverse complement strand
GTACATAAGCCATGGCCTCTTCACTTTGTCACCATTGGGGATTTCACACCAGTAATGTGTTGGATGGAAGCTACTATTTTCATTGTCTTTGAGGAACATGAAGTTTTTCACTTGCTGTGGCCCATGCAGTACAAGGAAGTCCCTCAGGCTACTGCTCAAGTGGGTCCACAGTCCTGGATCATCTAGACTTAAAGAACTAAACTCAGCAGCAGGTGTTTCTTGCGCCTCCACCACACTCTTCTCCGATCTACACTTTTCTTCAGGAATGTGCCTGGTTACACCCATTTGAGATGGAGATATGGACGCTGCAGTAGCTGCCAGGTCACCTGCACTCTGACTAACTGGAAGATCAGGCATCTCCTCACCACTCACATTCTCACTGGGGCCGGAAGGCTCACCGTGAACATGTGTGTCTATGTATTTCAGGAGAGCTCCTTCCTGCTTAGATAGAAAAGCTTCTTTTGCTTTCTTTCTTTTTCTGAATGCTGCCCCAGAGGGGCGTTTTCTTCTTTCACTAGGACTGCTGTTCTGTGCCAGCTAGAGTGGCTCTCAACACTCAATTCAAGGGGACAAATAAGCAGGCTGGTAGCAGAGTCTGAGTGAGGGAAGATCTCAGCGTCTTAAGGGCCTAACTGGCTCCTACTATTTCAGTTGACTCCCTGTTCTCCTCAAGTGGGGTCAGGGAAGCAGCAGGAAACAGGAAGCTCCCTGAGAAGCTGGTGTTAATCAGTCCAGGCTCCTGGGGGTGCTGGAGAGGTACATAAGAGGCTCCTCCTCCTCTCTCTCCCTGCAGCTCCTGCTGCTTTCTGTTATTCCCTCTCACCTTTTCGCCTGCCTGCCTGTTATGTCTCTTGTGCCCTCCTTCCTCCAGCACAGCACTCCACCATCTCTGTGCATCTCGAGCAGAGAGAATACATAGGCACCCGCAGCAGACACAATTTTCTACCCTCTGGGTCCTAGTGGCGCCCCCCCACAGTCTGGCACCTTAGGTGGCCGCCTCAGTTCGCCTCATGGTAAGACCAGCCCTGTCCTGTGGTCATGGAGAACCTAACTCCCATTGAGGTCAGCCAGGGAGGCTGGATGTGCACATTACAGGAAATAGATTGTCAGGGCCGCAGAATCCACTGAAAAACCGCGTATTGCGAATTGCAACGCAGGCTCTCACTGGGTGGCTCTTTGTCCTGCCTCTGTTGGCTAGAGCGTGAGCAGAGCTTTATGAGACAGCTGCTGCGGCTGTAGCCAGCCATCGAAGCGAGTTTCCCATCGTCTCTCTTCTGGTCATGGATGCTCGACTGCAGCAGCTCCGCAGAGGTCTCAGCATCGCTCTTTAATGCCCATTCTCCCCGTGCTCGCATGGCGCTTCATGAACCATTGAGTAGCCTCTTGACCACATCCCAGTTGTGGACACAGGCACCAGCAACCGATTCCCCAAGCCAAAGTCCCCTTGGCAATCCAGGGAGCCTTAGCCTGGGTTGTCTGGAGCGCAGGGTTTGGCCCCTGGTGACTGCAGACACTGCACCTGCTGCACAGCCGCACGGTGACTCCTGTGACCCCTCTGCCCATCAGCACTTGGCTCTCCCGCATTCTGCTGAGCGGCCATCAATCAATGATGTTGATTTGGCTGATCTTTGGTCTCTGGCAGTATTATAAGGGCCCTACCATCAATCAAACCCTAACCCCTCCCCTTGACCCCTTAGGCCCCGCCCCTTGACCCCATGGTCCCTCCCACCTGTCACCAGAAGTCCCACCCCATGGGGGTATTACTTCCGGGGTCAATGTGCCACCTGACCGGAAAAAGGTGTGTCATGTGACCCCTCTAAGAACTCCTCCCACCACCCTCTACCAATCAGGAGGGGTTTCGTCCCGATAGGACCGCCCCGAGAGGAGATTTTGACCAATCAGCGTGACTTCCAGGGCGGGGGTGACCCATCCAGAAGTGGGTAGTGTGACCCCTCTAAGAACTTCCCCCACTACCCTCTACCAATCAGGA
>NW_020687178.1:3990-4422 GCF_002925995.2 Terrapene triunguis | reverse complement strand
ACCCTCTACCAATCAGGAGGGGTTTCATCCCGAAAGGACTGCCCTGAGAGGAGATTTTGACCAATCAGGGTGACTTCCGGGGAGGGGGTGACCGGTCCGGACGTGGGTCATGTGACCCCTCTAAGAACTCCCCACACTACCCTCTACCAATCAGGAGGGGTTTCATCCCGAAAGGACTGCCCTGAGAGGAGATTTTGACCAATCAGGGTGACTTCCGGGGAGGGGGTGACCGGTCCGGAAGTGGGTCATGTGACCCCTCTAAGAACTCCCCACACTACCCTCTACCAATCAGGAGGGGTTTCATCCCGAAACGATTGCCCTGAGAGGAGATTTTGACCAATCAGGGTGACTTCTGGGGCGGGGTTGACCCATCCGGAAGTGGGTTGTGTGACCCCTCTAAGAACTTCCCCCACTACCCTCTACCAATCAGGA
>NW_020687178.1:3608-3890 GCF_002925995.2 Terrapene triunguis | reverse complement strand
CTCCGCCAATCAGAGTGCAGCACCATTACCCCATAAGTCCCAGCGCCAGACAGAGGAGGCGGCCATCTCTTACCAAGGACACGTGTTTTCGAAATCGCGGAAAGGCTGCTGAGAGGAAAAATGGACTCCTTCACCACCCCCGTGAGAACTTCGGACTTTGTTTTAGCCCCGAGGGTCTTTGACCATCCGTGGAGAAAGCGCTACATCAGTGACAGTTCCGAGGAGGAGGAGGGCGCGACCGAGGGGAGCCCTTTGGCCCAGCCGTTGCTGGATACGACGGAA
>NW_020687178.1:2868-3508 GCF_002925995.2 Terrapene triunguis | reverse complement strand
AAAGCTGCTGTTTTGTGTGTGTGAGAGGCATAGGTTTTTTTTTTTTTAAGTACTTGGTTTGTTTCAAACTAACAGGGTTTTTTACTGTGCATAATGTGATGGGTTTTTAAAAATGGGGTTTGAGGCACTTGGGGAGAGGGAATGCTACTAACTAAACCAAAGGCCCCAAACACACATGGCTGGGGGACAGAACAACCATGTGGCTTTTAAATGCATGTGGGGTTTTTGAAAAGTATTTGGTTGCAAACGGTGGGTTTTAAACTGGTGGTATGTGTGTTTCAAACTAACAAGGGTTTCTGTGCAAAATGGATTTTAAAAGCAGTTATGTTATTGCGAGCTCTTTCTGCAAGTCAAACGCCTCAGAGCTGTGGTCCCAATACCAGTCGAGAAACTCTGCTTTTTCTCTGGGCATCATGCTTTCTACACCATAGTGCTCCATACCGGGCATAGGCCCCACGTAATTATGTTCTCGCTATGCCGAACCTGTGCGGAAACCGAGCAGCGGGAGACATGCACCCATACTGACGAGGAGCGGGCCATCCTGGGGACTTGGTGCACGGTGGAATTGAACGCGGCCATAGAGAAGGGGTACACGGTGGCCAAGATCTATGAAATCTGGCATTTTAATGAAAAATCTGAT
>NW_020687178.1:1554-2768 GCF_002925995.2 Terrapene triunguis | reverse complement strand
TCTGTGGGGTAAATTTGGCCAAAGATCCAACCTACCCAACACCAGCATCGTGAGAGACCCTGACGAACTCTTGCAGTACCTGTTCTCCCCCAATTGTGAGGTTTCATCCTGCGAGTTTATCGATGATGAAACAGCGTGCGTGTCGTGGAAGCACGCAAAAGAACGGTACTCTGTCTCTGGCAATACCAATGTTTTCATAGCCTGTTTCACCACTGCTTATGCCCGCTTAGAATTATACAGCCTCCTAGACGGTTTGCAAGAGCGGTGCCTATACCACGACACTGACTCGGTGATATTTGTGAAAAGGGAGGGTGACTGGAAACCCTCTCTGGGGGATTATTTAGGGGACCTCACGAGTGAGATCCCGCCAGATCAACACATCACAGAGTTTGTGTCGGCAGGCCCGAAAACCTATGGGTATAAGCTGTCGGGTGGAAAGGCCTGTATGAAAGTCAAAGGTATTACCCTAAACGTAGCAAACTGTGAAAAGATCACATTCGACAGTTTGAAGGATCTAGTCCTGGACTATTGCATGGGTCTGCAAGAAAACACCTCAAAAAAGATAGAGGTGCAGCAGCCCTCTATCGTAAGAAACAAAAACCAGTGGCAAATAGAGACAAAAACCCTTAAAAAGACACACAAAGTGGTTTACAACAAGAGGGTCCTAGGAGAAGATTTTAAAACCCTGCCCTACGGCGTTTGAAAAAATGGATACGAGGTGGAAACACCCCTTTTCTGCAATTCTCGCGGGGCCTAGCAACTGCGGGAAAAGTTACTTTATAAAAAACTTGTTGGATAATGCCAAACACACACTGTCTGTTATGCCTGAGAATATCGTGTGGTGTTACAGTTGTTGGCAACCTCTGTATAAAGAACTGCTTTGTAAATATCCCTTTATCAATTTTGTGGAGGGGCTGCCTGATGCTTTTGACGATGACTGTTTGTTTCCTACTAATAAAGTAAATATGATTATCATAGACGATCTGATGAACTCTGCTTGTGAAAGCGATGAAATCGAGAAGGCCTTTACCAAGTACGTGCATCACAGAAACCTGAGCATTATGTATATAGTTCAAAACTTATATTGTCAGGGAAAAAAGTCGCACGATTAACCTAAGCACAAAGTACATGGTTCTGTTCAAAAACCCCAGGGATAAATTACAAATTGCTACACTCGCTCGGCAAATGTACCCCGGCAAAGCTCAATTCTTTCT
>NW_020687178.1:325-1454 GCF_002925995.2 Terrapene triunguis | reverse complement strand
TCAGCAGCCCCGGCTGTTAAAAAGGGGCCTGCCGATAAAACATGTCTAGCTGCGTGAAGCTGCGGGTATAAAAAGAGATGACTTATCGGCAGGCCCCTTTTTAACAGCCGGGGCTGCTGACCGAAAACATGTCTAGCTGCGTGAAGAGAAACCTGGGCCTTTTAAAATTACTTAGCAAATCGTCCCCACAGCAAAGGAGGGCTATACTGTGTTCGGCCTCTGATGATCTAGTAGCGGCCATCTCAGAAATAGCGCTTAATACCTTAAAAGGAAACGTACCTTTAACACAGAATCAAGTGCGTGTGCTGAAAAAGAAACGCACACTTATAAAAACTTTGTGTAATAAAAGGGTTTCACTTAAAAGAAAAAGGCATCTGGTGAAGCAGTCTGGGGGGTTTGTCGGACCTCTGTTAAGTTTTGCTATCCCTCTGATAACGGGGCTTTTAACTGATCGATAATGCAGAAAAAATGTTCCTGGTGCCCAGCCACCAGTTGGAGTAATTAAGGGCTCTCCCTCTGGCAGAACAACCGCAACTCGCTTACTGGATGCTGAAATGAAGTCTGTTCTTCAAAGAACTGACTTGGCCGAATACGAAAAGGCCAAACTTTACAGCGCCATGCTTCAAAGGTACCTAATGTACGTGAAGCAGAGCGATGCGGATAAAGGGAAAATAAGTCTGTTTCTACCAGAACAGGAACAAAGTGTGACTGCCAAACCCCCAGAAACACCAAAGAACTCAGACTCTGTTGCTCAGGAGGTGTTGGATAATGTGAATAAGCGTTATAAGAAAAATGCAATAATATTGCTAAATAAGCTGGGCCAGGATAAAAATCTCTCTTCATGGAACGATAAAGGGTCTTTTGTGTACAAAGGCTCTGTGGTTAATGGTTCTAACATGCTTGACTTAGTCAGGGCCGTCACCCAGACTCGCTCTGTTCCTAGCAGACATGTACCTAAAGGATGGGATGTGTTTATGAATGCCATGGCGGAACTGAACGTACCATCTTCCGTCATGGGCAATGCGGCCAACAGATCTTTTGGAACGCCTCAAGGCCTCGACTGCTGACACTGGGGTGGATCGAGAAACCGTGACCCCTTTTTTGCCGTCTAAAAAACGAAAATTGGCTA
>NW_020687178.1:0-225 GCF_002925995.2 Terrapene triunguis | reverse complement strand
AATTGGTTTTTTTTTTTTTTTTTTTTAAAACCCACCAAACATCAATTGTCTTTAAACCCCTCACCTGGGGTGTTTTATTGGGTAACATGGCTATGAAAATCATTGCAAGATACACACGTCTGGGCTTGTTGAAACATGGTTTGAGCAAGGCTAGGCATGCCCAAGAATTTAAATTTATTTTTTTACAAAATTCATCACCATCCGGTCGTTTTGCACTAAGTCGTT
>NW_020687177.1:0-1291 GCF_002925995.2 Terrapene triunguis | reverse complement strand
CCCAGGGACCCTCTAGTGGCAGCCGTCCTGCCCTCCTTCTCTCCCTCTGTCTGTCCTCCTCCCTGGGCCGCTTCCCCTTCAGCCCCTCGCACCAGCTAGGCCCTTTCCCTCAGGGCCTGCAGCCTGGCAGACAGCAGGCTGGAGTTTCCTTCTGCTCCCCTGGGGCTGCCCAGCACTGCGCTGTCCCAGGTGCTAGTCTCCCACTGGGAGACAGACCTTCCCCTGTCAAAGGCCTAGGACAGGCTGAATCTCTTCTCTCAGAGCAGCCTTCTTATAGGGCTGAGCCTGGCCCTGATTGGCTGCCTCCAATCCGGGCCCTGATTGGCTCCCAATAAGCCCTTCTCTAATTGGCTCCCTGTCTGCGCAGGCCCACTGGCCTGCTGCAGCCTAAATTCTCAAGGAGTGGGGCAGCTGCCCCACTACACACAGACAGGCAGCTGAGGACAGGAGTTTTCTCGCTCACTGTCTCTCTGCTGCGAGCTGTAGAACTCCAGCGCCCCCAGCGGAGAGTTTGTCCTTAGCCAGCGAGGGCAGGTTTTTGTCTGAGCTCAGCCCGGCTTCCCCTCACTGTGTCTCCCACACAGTGATACCAGGTGGTATTCTCGGGCTTCAGGCCAGTCATTTGCAGATACAGCAGGTTGTTGGGATTGTCCCTGGAGATGGTGAATTGGCCTTTCACTGAGTCTGCGTAAAATTGTTGGCTCCCATCAGTGTAAATGCGTGAAACCCATTCCAGCCCCTTCCTGGGAGCCTGGCAGACCCAGTGCATCCCATAGATGCTGAAGTTGAACCCGGAGGCTTTGCAGGAGAGGCGGAGTCTCCAGGCTTTTTCACATCCCCTCCAGACTCCACCAGCTGGACCTGGGACTGGACACCTGGGAATAGAAAGATATTATATATCGCATTGATATTTGAATCAACAATAGAGTTACCTCCTCCGCCCCCCGCCCATGGGTGTGAGGAGAGAAAATACCTTCCAAAGCCACTGCAAGGAACACTAAATGGAGCCAAAGTCTCATTTTCCCAGGTGTCGGAGGGGAAAGTTCTCAGGCGATTTTCTGGTAACTGCCTGGACACAGGGGGCTGCAGATTGTCTCTCCGGGTGAAGCCTGACAAGAGATAGAGACAGATTTAAACAGGAAACTGTCACCCTGATTTGCATATCCCGCTCATTATAAGACACACAAACTCCTTCCCTGTGTGATCTCACTTCTTGCACTCGGATTCCGAGAGAAGGGGAGATATGTGTCAATGTGTGTAGCGTTCCCACCCAAATCCCACTGAAACCCAA
>NW_020687176.1:0-2377 GCF_002925995.2 Terrapene triunguis | reverse complement strand
TGCTCCCCAGGAGCCTCTCCCAGGGCAGAGCCCCCAGCCCGGCCAGGCACCTTCCCGGCCCGGCCCCTGCCCCAGGGGACCCCGCTCGGAGGGAAGGTAAGAGAGACCCGCCCCCCGCCACTCCCGGGCTGCAGGGGGAGGTTTGGCCCCAGGCTGCTCCCAGCGGAGCTGGCTGCGATTCCCGCCCTGGGCCCGGGAAAGCTGCCGCCAGCTCCCGGTGTGTGCGGGGCGGGGGGACCCCGGGACAGAGACACGTGGGGAGCGGGGGGGGGGGGGGGGAGAGCCGGGGTACAGGCCCTGCCAGGCAGGGCGGAGAGGAAACCCCAGGAATAATGAGGGGCAGAGGGGATAAAAGTTCCCCCAGATCGGCTGAGCCAGCTACAGTGGTGGAAAAAAAGTGGGGGCGCTTTTCCTCCCCCCTTCCCAGGATCTCAGCTCCCATTTCCCAGGGCCGTGTCCTTGAAGGCCCAGTGCATCGCAGAGCCCAGACAGGGCCGCTCCCCCCCTGTATAAGATGTTATTGAGCTGCTAAAGGAGACTTGATCCAGTGAAATGTTTACAGACCCCCCCACAAAGATCTCACTGTCACACCTGCTTCGAGTGTTTAAAGAATCCAGGTCTCCATTCCTGTGTCTGCGTAAAGCCGCCCAGCGCTTCATCAGTGTGTCCTAGCCACTGTCCCTGTTCCCCTGAGTTTCACTCCTCTTGGAATCCAGTCCGGGCAGTTTCACTCCTGCACATTAGTGCCTTATAAAAACATTATTTTCATTACTCTGAGCTCTTCATCTTCAACTTCATTAGCGTTGTGCGGAGGGATGTCACTCTGCCATGGAATTCATACTTTTAATGGCAAATAATCATGGGAAATATTAATAGTTGGGAGCAGAGCCGTAACTAGGTATTTTTGAGCCCGAGGCAAGAATATAAAATTGCGTCCTCCCCCAGGGCCGGCTCTTCTGCAGCAATTCGGCCGCGGGTCGCTAAGTCCCTCTCGGAGGGAAGGGCCTGTCGCCAAATTGCCGCCGAAGAATGAATGAAGTGGCGGCAGTAGAGCCTGTGATTTTGGGGGATCTAACTCATGATTTTTGACTCCTTGGGCTGACAATGTTGCTTCCAAGATGGTCTTTGGTTCCAGTCCAGTTCCAATCCAGAGAGGGACTCACAGGTGACGAGAGGAGGGAGGTGCTGGATATCAGCAGTGGCCACTAGGGATCAGCATGTGTCCTGTGGGAGTTCAGGTTTGCAGGGCAGGATCAGGGCTGACAGGTTTGTAGAAATTTTGGTGGTGCCCAGAACCCGCCCCCACCCAAACTCTGCCCCCCCACCCGCCCAAGGCTCTGGGAGGGAGTCTGGGTGAGGGAGGAGGTCTGGGGTGCAGGCCCTAAGCTGGGGCAGGAGATTGGGGTGCAGGCTCTGGGAGGGAGTTTGGGGATGGGAGGGGTGCAGAGGGATGGGGTGCGGGGCTGAGGGCTGTGGCTGCAGATGAGGAGTTTGGAGTGTGGGAGGGGCTCAGGGTGAGAGTAGGGGTGTAGGGGGTGAGGGCTCTGTCTGGGTCTGGGAATGGGAGGTTTGGGGTGTGGGAGAGGCTCAGGGCTCAGGCAGAGGGTCAGGGTGTGGGGGGATGAGGGCTCTGGCTGGGACTGGGGATAAGGTGTTTGGGGTGCTGGAGGGGCTCGGGTTGAGGGCGTGGTGGGGGGGTGAAAGCTCTGACTGGGGGTGTGGACTCTGGGTGGGGCAGGGCTGGGGATGAGTTTGGGGTGCAGGCAGGCTGCTCCGGGACAGGGGCCAGAGAGGAGGACTCCCCCCAGCCCTTTCCCTGCCGGCAGCAGCCAGCTCTGGGGGAGGAGCCCCCCTTTCCTGCCCCCCCAGCAGCACACTCAGCCCCACCACTATCACTGCATGTGCTGCTAGGGCCCCTCTCAGGTCCAGGAATCTCCCTCGCCTCCCCCGTGGTGGGTGCCGGGGGGCGCTGCGTGCGCCTCCTTCCCTGCTGTTGCCCCTGACTGTAGCCTCACTGAGGGTGAGGGATGGGGCTGCCTCCTTGCCCAGCATGGGGCAGGAGCGGTGACTGCGGGGGGGCGGGGGGGCTCCTGTGCTGCTGGAGGGTCCTGCCAGAAAAGGGAAAGGTCTGAGGGGGAAGGGCAGGCTCAGTCATTCTGCCCTGGCAGTGGAAAATGGGGGCACTAGGACCCTGCAGCAGCAGTTGTTGCAGGGAGGCAGCATGGAGCTGCTCTGCTGGGGGGGGGGGAAAGCAAGTCGGGGGTGGGGGGCGCCCCGAGGGCGGGGGGGGGGGGGGGGCGGGGGGGGGGGGGGGCACGCAGGTGGGGCCAGGGGGGAGATCACCTGGGTTATAAATATCTCCCTGCCAGCAGCTTTT
>NW_020687175.1:0-2106 GCF_002925995.2 Terrapene triunguis | reverse complement strand
CTTGCCAAGCCTGGGCTTGTCTCCCTGCCTCCACTGTCTCCCCATTGCCCTAAGCAACAGCTTCGCCTCCTTTCAGGCCCTGCAGCCCTCTGCCCAGCCTACATCTTGGACTTTGTCTTCTGACACTTTGGTCCTTCCAGCTCCACTCAACCATCCAGACTGGCCATGACACCTTTCTTCCATTCCCACTCCCTGCTCTGCCTTGTCCATGCTGGTCCCTCTGCATGAAACGTCTTCCCGATCCTCGTCTAACATTGTCTCCTCCTATAAACCCACCTCCACAGGGTGTCTAAAAGCAGTGAGTTAATTCACCCCATTCAAAACAATTCACAGTTATATGGAATGGAGCCATCGAGATGGGCAGTTGCTAAAACTGAGCACCTGTGCCAGCTGCTCACTGTAACCTTTGTCTTTCCTCACCCCAATTCCCCCTTCCCCATTGCATCACATCTGCAATCAGGGGTCAGCTCACGGGAGCAGGGACCACGTCATGTCTTGATTCGCTCAGTAAAGCACCTCCAACATTTGAGTGCCGTGTGTTAAACAACAAGGCTTGTGTGGGGACCTCGCTCTCATTTCTGAGCTATTCAATAGACATTGGCTTCCTCGGTCCCTGGGCAATCCACGCCTCTCACCTTTGCTGGCTGGAGCACAACACTGCCAAGGCCTCGCAGACTGAGCCTACGTATGATGGGATTTTTGTCTTGGGTCCATTCCATGAGCTGTGCCTGGAGCTCTGATTTTGTCACTATCGTCTCAATGGAAGGACTCTGGAGAAACTGGAAAGAGCCAAATCAACATCCGGTTGAGGAGCAGAGGTCTTACTATGGGGTCTGTTCCCTGGACAGTCATCTTTACCAAATGGCCACTTAGTCCCGTACAAAGTCTCTGGTGTGTAGGGAGAACAGTTGCTGCTCTTTCAGTTGGTTCATTCCCAGAAGTTAGACTAATGCACAAGTCACAAATAAACCCCCAGGGAAAGGGGAATCTCCAGGCCCCATTGAGTGCATGGAGCGACCCCTGGGGCAGAAGAAAAGCAGAACCCCAGGAAAAGGTGAGGAGAGAAGCATGTCCTTGGGGCACTGGAGAAACATCTCCTCTTGTCACATGATCCCATCTAGGCACATCCAGCCAGGAGCGATCTCACCCTGTCTCTCCCTCCCTCTCTCTGCCATGCCCCACAACCATCCATGTGTGGAGAGGAGCTAGCTGGCTGTAGGCTGCTGAGCTCCTGACAATGTGCCCCAGAGCTTACTGGCCTGAGCTGTTCTCCAGAAAGCCCACTTGTGCCTGTCAACTAATGAATCTCACCTCAGTGCAGAAAGTCATGGCGATATTTCTCTGCTCATCCTCCTTCTCACTCTGGACAATGGTGACGGCCTCTCTGAAAACTGCAGGGAGCTGAGGGTTCTCAAACTCGATCATGGCTCTGGAACATGGAACAGAAAGTCCCTTGTGGTTATCAAGGGGGAGAGAGAGTTCCTCTCTAGTTGCTGGAGTGAGATGGCAGCCTGGAACAGAGGAATATTTCACACAGAAATCCCAGTCCCAAGAGAGACCCAATGAAGAGGAAACTTTGGGTTCCTACCTTGCAATCAGGCCAACGCCCTGTGAGTAGTAATATCGGGAGGATATCACGTCCCAACCCTGCTGTAACTGGATGCTGGCAAATTCCTTCCAGTATCCGGGCATGGAAAAAAGAGTCTTCACAGCCTCCACTGACGTGCTAAAGACAAAAAAAAATCCCAGTGTCAGGCAACGAGATCAGCCACAAGCATGGTAAATCTGCACAAGCCCTGCGACATACAGCATGGTCAGCAGTAGCTAGCCTCCCCGAGGATAGGTCCAGTGTGATATCATGGTGCTTCCCTGCCCAATGGGCCCCGTCTACACTGCAGTGTCATTTAGTTTGTAACCAGTTAGTGACACTGTAGCTTCTTAAGATGGTTGGTATCATCACTCAATATGGTTGAATACTTGATTCTTTACTGTGGCAGGTAACAGGACACAAGTGGGCATGTGGGGCCAGATCCTTAGTTGGTGTAAGTGAGCAAAGCTGTGTCAGTTTAGACCACCTGAGGTGTTTTCTGGCGCTCTGTTTTTCCC
>NW_020687174.1:0-1895 GCF_002925995.2 Terrapene triunguis | reverse complement strand
GGAAGGGGCGGCCAATCTTGGGGTGGCGGGGGGGCGCTCGGGGTTTTTGGGGTTTTTTTTGGTTTTGTTTCAGCGGCGCGGCACTGGGGGGGGCTGGCGCGGCGCGGCACTTGGGTTTTGGGCAGCCCGGTGCGGCGCTCGGGGTTTGGGTGGCGCGGTTCCTGGGGGGCCGGGGGTTTGGGTGGCGCGGCACTCGGGGGGAAACAGGGGTTTTGGCGGCGTGGCACGGCGTACGGGGGTTTCGGCGGCCAGGCCCGGCGCGGCGCTGGGGGGGGGGGTGGGAGGGGGGTGGGGGGGGGGGGGGGGGGGGGGGGGGGGGGGTGGGGGGGGGGGGGGGGGGGGGGGTTGGGGCGGGGCGGCGCTCTTTTTTTTTGCCTGGGGCGGCAAAAAAGTTAGAGCCGGCCCTGGATGTAGTTAGGCCGACACGGTGTCAGGGTACACACTGCGTTGACTATTCCGGCTGTCAGGCCTGGGGGGCAGGGCTCCGGGCTGTTCGTGCCCCACAACGTCAGTTAATTTGGTGTAAGTGCCCCGGTGAGGAAGCGCCCCGCCGCCAACACAAAGCGCATGGTGTGGACATGAAAAGCCGCAGTAATTACCACAGTGACTGTAGCCGACATAAGTTAGGTCAATTTGATTTTGTAGTGTAGCCGTGGCCCGAGTCATCCTAGCGTAGTCAGGGGGGAATTCTGCAGAACTTCAAAGTTTCATTGCATCAGATATGAAAATGACTCTGCTTATTGGTTTCCTAGTAAATTATTTCTCTTAAACCCAACTCATTTTCCTCAGCCCCCACATTGCCATCGTCTGTGGTGTCTGGACTGTTTGAACTGATCACACATAGCTGCATCTAGAAACTGTTGGGGGTGAGGGGGAATGGAAAGTTTGGCTGGTGGGAAGGGGGCAGCTGGGAAGGCGGGGGAGGCAATTTGGGGGTATGGGAGAAATGTATGAACTGGGTGTTGCTGCTAAAGCTCCCAGTTGTCAAATAGCTAAGGAGGAGGAAACATTTTTACAAATCAACATTGTTAAAGCCCGACATGAGATAGATTCTTCAGGGAAGGAACAGCCCTACCTATCATATCATAAATACCATACCCGTGACAACACCAGGAAGGGTCAGCATGAACCGGCATCAGCCCCTTGACTCCCATGGGGCAACACCAACCTTCACCAGCTGTAGATCTGGCCCCATTGATCCAATGGAGCAACATCGCTGTACGCCAGCTAGGAAACCGGCCCTATTCGCTTGGAAGGGAACTGCTCTCTGCAGCGCTGAGCAGACGCTGGCTGGGACGCCCTAGGTGGCTGAATGAAGCAACACCCGACGGTCAACTTGACGGGGCTTTTCTGCCCGGCTGTAACTTGATAACTTCTGGACACCGCGGCCGATCGATTCCAAAGTTTTGGGGAATGTTCTAGGCATCCGCGGGCAGAACCCTATTGATTTGGGTAAAACTCAGAGGGAGAAAGGGGCACACAGAGACCCCCTGGAACCGGGTTAGTGCTCCATCACTTGTAACTAGGGTGACCAGATGTCCCGATTTTATAGGGACAGTCCCGATTTTTGGGTCTTTTTCTTATATAGGCTCCTATTACCCCCCACCCCCGTCCCGATTTTTCATATTTGCTGTTTGGTCACCCTACTTGTAACTAGGTCTGTAATTGTCTCTGGATCAAAGAACTGGTTGATGGCAGCTGTTAAAACCTCCCAGCCTAACAACTCCCCATCTCAGCTCTGCCCAGCGACCCCTGGAGTTTAAAAGGGGGACACCCTGAACGACCGATCCCACTCACAGAACAAAAAGCAGGGCCGGCCTTAGGGAAAACAGCACCTTGGGCCAACTGTTACCTTGGTGCCCTTTTTTTGAGTTTGAGAACAGCAGCGCGGGGCG
>NW_020687173.1:0-4722 GCF_002925995.2 Terrapene triunguis | reverse complement strand
GGAACCCCACTCGTTATGCCTTTCCAGCAGGATTGGGAACCATTAATAACAACTCTCTGAGTACGGTTATCCAGCCAGTTATGCACCCACCTTATAGTAGCCCCATCTAAATTGTATTTGCCTAGTTTATCGATAAGAATATCATGCGAGACCGTATCAAATGCCTTACTAAAGTCTAGGTATACCACATCCACAGCTTCTCCCTTATCCACAAGGCTCGTTATCCTATCAAAGAAAGCTATCAGATTGGTTTGACATGATTTGTTCTTTACAAATCCATGCTGGCTGTTCCCTATCACCTTACCACCTTCCAAGTGTTTGCAGATGATTTCCTTAATTACTTGCTCCATTATCTTCCCTGGCACAGAAGTTAAACTAACTGGTCTGTAGTTTCCTGGGTTGTTTTTATTTCCCTTTTTATAGATGGGCACTATATTTGCCCTTTTCCAGTCTTCTGGAATCTCTCCCGTCTCCCATGATTTTCCAAAGATAATAGCTAGAGGCTCAGATACCTCCTCTATTAGCTCCTTGAGTATTCTAGGATGCATTTCATCAGGCCCTGGTGACTTGCAGGCATCTAACTTTTCTAAGTGATTTTTAACTTGTTCTTTTTTTATTTTATCTGCTAAACCTACCCCCTTCCCATTAGCATTCACTATGTTAGGCATTCCTTCAGACTTCTCGGTGAAGACCGAAACAAAGAAGTCATTAAGCATCTCTGCCATTTCCAAGTTTCCTGTTACTGTTTCTCCCTCTTCACTAAGCAGTGGGCCTACCCTGTCTTTGGTCTTCCTCTTGCTTCTAATGTATTGATAAAATGTCTTCTTGTTTCCCTTTATTCCTGTAGCTAGTTTGAGCTCATTTTGTGCCTTTGCCTTTCTAATCTTGCCCCTGCATTCCTGTGTTGTTTGCCTATATTCATCCTTTGTAATCTGTCCTAGTTTCCATTTTTTATATGACTCCTTTTTATTTTTTAGATCATGCAAGATCTCGTGGTTAAGCCAAGGTGGTCTTTTGCCACATTTTCTATCTTTCCTAACCAGCGGAATAGCTTGCTTTTGGGTCCTTAATAGTGTCCCTTTGAAAAACTGCCAACTCTCCTCAGTTGTTTTTCCCCTCAGTCTTGATTCCCATGGGACCTTACCTATCAGCTCTCTGAGCTTACCAAAATCCGCCTTCCTGAAATCCATTGTCTCTATTTTGTTGTTCTCCCTTCTACCCTTCCTTAGAATTGCAAACTCTATGATTTCATGATCACTTTCACCCAAGCTGCCTTCTACTTTCAAATTCTCAACGAGTTCCTCCCTATTTGTTAAAATCAAGTCTATATTTAACAGCATTATAAATGCTGGAGGCAAAGCAGGGTTTGGGGTGGAGGCTGACAGCTCGCTGCCCCCCATGTAATAACCTTGCGACCCTCTGAGGGGTCCCGAACCCCTGGCCTAGGAGAAGCCAGATGTGCTAGTCTCACTTGTAAATGATTAATTATGTATGCTACACAGCCCTTTTTTTGGAGCAAGGGCTCATATCCTTACCTGAGGAGGGAGACTAGTGTAATTTCTCACCTTTTTAGAAACAGGGTAATTGAGAGCTTGCACAAGGTCCTTCTTTATGAATAGACCCCAATGGTCATATTCTATATACATCTCTCAGCGTTCTGTCAGATGCCCAAAGCAAACTGTATTAAAAAAAGAGAAAGAGAGAGAGAGAGAAACATGACTTCTTTTCGGGTGTTTTCCAGTTCTAGTATTCTTGGGTGTTGCTTATAACGTTTTCAGACTAATGTGATGTTTTGTTTTGTGGTTCATAGTATACCTTTAACACTAAACATTAAGCCTTATTATACTGTTGTATGATAGAGTATTCATGTCACAGTTTCTTGGTAACTGCACCTGTATTCCCCCTCCATGGTCCCTTGAGGATACCCACATACGATTTCCAGCTCCCAACTGGCACCTGTCTTTGGTGGAGACCCCTGTCACTCTCATTCCTGACTGGGGTTTTAAGGCTGCACAGCTCCCTGCCCACACTGTGATCTCCCAGCAAGCCAATCTGCCCAAAGACTGGTCCTGTGCTGTGCTTTGCTTTGTCTCTCAGGGTTATGAACAGTGCGTTGCCAGTTACTGCACAGCTCACTCTGTGCAAAACGTGTATTCTTAAGGTAAAAGCATTACAGAGAAAACATAAAAATAACCAAAATTCTGATATGCATGCTAAAATCTTACCAGAGATTACTCATCAGTCTTTTGGGATCTCTAGTAGTTCAAAGTCTTTCCAGCCCTTCCTCAAGGATTGGGGCCCTTGGTCAGGAGGTCCTGTCCATTTGCTGGATCAGAGAGAAGGCCCTGTGTGTCAGTTTAAGGTCATCCTTTTATACCAAAAGCCCCTTCTTTGTTTTGTCTTTTTTTTTTTTTTGGAAAACCCAGCTTCAACCAGCATATGCAAACCTCTCTAGAATTGTTTAGTCTTAGTGACTGGCCTTAATCACCTCCCACTGTTTTTATTTTCTGTATGAGCTTTCGTAACCCTCCCCCATGGAGTAGAATGCAATTATACATAAACCATTTATAAATTTAATACAATGGCACTTAAAGATACTGGATGGGGTTGTAATATCTTTCGCAATTCAGACCATCTCTTAGAGTAGAAAGGCTCGGTTAGTATCCTGTTAAATAACTTGAAACCAAACTTATACAATTACATGACTTAAAGAAAATTTTAGCATGTCATTTGAAGTTTTTAATTTTTGAGGTAACTATTTTTGTTGCTATGTATATATCTCTGTAAATCTACATATGATTTACTGTAGATACAACTGAATTTCTTAACTTTCCCAAATTTGATCTGAAAACATAGCTTTCCTGAAGCAAAGTGATAATTGAAAACCACTATTGGTACAGAAGACAATCAGGGGTGGGAAATTGTCAGTTCCTCAGATTTAAGGAATGGAGATATTTTAATTGAGAGTTTCAGTGGCTTTCTATTAAATCAAATAGTGTACTTTTCTGATATTCTCTCTGGAGCTGCTCCTCTGCAAATTCCCACAGTGAAGTACTGATTGTAAGACTATCCCTTCCCAATATTTTTGTCAGAAATCCATTGCTTTCTGCTGTTCTCAAGCCTTTAGCAAATGCAGTGGAATATGGAACTTCTCCTCTCCCCTACTGTAATTGACTATACTGAAGTTCTTGAGTTTAAACAATCCATCTGGACATAAAGAACTGTTTGTTTATTTATCTATTTATTTGTTTTAACTTTTCTAATAAATTCAAGCTGAAAGGTAACTGGGGGAAGAGCAAATGCAGATATCTACTCCACTAGCAGCTAGTTGAAATTGGGCCACACTACTCTGCAGCTTGGAATGCCTTCTCCTGCAGGACAGCAGAGCTGTAATATTTGTTGTTGTATCTTTATCAGTCTCTGCCTTGAGCCTTTCTGTGAAGGCTGAGGTTGCTGGATTCTGTAACTGTGAAAGAAATAAAGGTCTGGGAAAAATCCAGCTGTGATCACTGGAGTCTCATTTGGGGTCTGAAGCTGGCCCAGAGACTACTGAAGCTGGATTTCCCATGGCAGCTTTAATACCAATTGCCAGCAGATTTCTGGTCTTGGTGACCATACAGTGATGATATATTTCATGGTGACTTTCAGGATTTTCTCTTCCTACTTGTGTATATATAGAGGAAGAGCTACCTCACTGAATAACTCTCTCACACATGTTAATCAATGAATGTGAAATACTCAGTAGTCTTGGATCTGGATCACTTGAGGCCTGATCCAACTCCCATTAAAGCCACTGGAAGGTACATGGGTATGGAACATACATTTCAGCCTTAACAAATAAGTACTGCTTGGTGGGACTTAGCAAAGCTTCAGAGAGTTAAGTCTGTTCATCTAATCCAATTTCTCTATTTCCTTTCCAGTGTTGAGATGTATTTTCCCCAGAAAGACTCCTGGATAGGTCTGGCGCCTCTTAGCATTCCCCGCTATGAATTTGGAATATGTGTCCTGGACCAGAAAATATATGTTGTAGGAGGGATTGCAACCCACATGTGTCAAGGCATCAATTACCGAAAACATGAAAGTTCAGTGGAATGCTGGGATCCTGATACAAATACCTGGACATCTCTTGAAAGAATGAATGAGAGCCGAAGTACTCTTGGAGTAGTGGTTCTAGCAGGAGAACTGTATGCCTTAGGTGGCTATGATGGGCAATCTTATTTACAATCAGTAGAGAAATACATTCCAAAGGTTAAGGAATGGCAACCAGTGGCCCCAATGAGTAAAACAAGAAGTTGTTTTGCTGCTGCTGTCTTGGATGGAATGATATATGCCATTGGTGGTTATGGTCCTGCCCATATGAACAGGTATGTACTCTTGAGGTCTGCAGGATCAAAATAATATGAACTTGGAAAACCAGTGATAATATTTACCTTGTGATCAGCAGCCATTTGTAAAAGTTTCTGGCAAGATCAGTGGTAATCCACGGTGGGCCTCATTATTTCTTGTTCTGCTGCATCAACATGAGAATTCATTTGGGGAATCTTTTCTCAATGTACAACTGAAGTGTTCTAGCTAAGAGCGCAGCTCTTTTTTTATACAAATCTTAAGAGAAAAATATAAATGCTTTAAAAGTTCTGATGCTAACCATATGAAGATGTAAATGTTTTATATATATATGCACCATGAATAAATATTTGGGAACACCACCATTCTGGAACTTCA
>NW_020687172.1:0-1286 GCF_002925995.2 Terrapene triunguis | reverse complement strand
GCCGCCCTGCCCCAAGGTGCCGCCCCAAGCACGTGCTTGGTCGGCTGGTGCCTGGAGCCGGCCCTGAAGGCAATAATGCCAGGGCTGTCTGCTGGAGGCATTGTTATTAAAGGCTTTGTGTTGGGTTGGTCTGTTAGTTCTGCAATGTTCACATGCCAATACTTTATGTTCTTGCTCATGGCTGGCCATCACATTGACTGGTTGGCCCATTCATGGCATTTATTTAATCCTTGATGTCCTTCATGGAGGAGATTTAGGATTTCTCCTCATATCATTTGGAATTCCGGTGCAATTGCCTTTAATCATGAGTCCATTTGACTCACTTAATTGTCCACATGCAACGTAGTCTTTTGTCACTTCCTAGTGTCCTTTAGATACTTGGGCCAGCTGCTCCTAATGTAACTTAAAATTTCCTGAAGATACGTGTCTGTCGAGGTTGCTTTTTGTAGTTGGAGTAGTCTCTTTTCTGAAACTGGTCTGTATGTGGCCACAACACCCATTTATGCCTTTACATCATCTTCAAGTTCAAGGGTAGTTACGTGCGATGCCAGGCTCCGTGACAGTGTCTGCTACAGATTTTTCCCAGGAACATATTTAGCAATTGGGTTAAACCGCATTAACCTTAAAAATAGAGGTCGGTATCTCAGTGGTGCTTGATCCAGGTCTTTTCTATTGATGAGGGTTACAAGTGGTTTATGGCCTGTTATCAGTGTAAACTAATCCAGTCCACACAGATATCTGTAGAAGTTTTCACGTGCCCATGCGCTTGCCAGACACTCCTTTTCAATCTGTGCAGATCGTTTTTCTGCTTCTGGAAGTGTGCAAAAGCAAAGTGTCACTGGCAACAATCCACCACCTAGGCCATTGCTGCTGGCATCCACACAGACCAGGGTGGATTTGCTCACATCGTAGTACTGGAGAACTGGAGCTGTTGAGATCATTTCTTTTACCTTTTTGAAGGCAATTTCTTGGTTTGGCCCCCATGGCCAAGATGTGTTGGACTTGAGCAATTCATTCAGTGGTTTTGTCATTGTAGAGAGGTCTTGTAGATATTGATCAAAGTAATTTACCATCCCCAATATATACACCTCAGTTCTAGTACATTAGTTGGTGCATTCAATTCTCAGGCTGCTTTTACTTTCTCAGGGCTAGGACTGATTCCATCTTTGTTTATTGTCTGCCCACTCCTCCCAAATCTCCCCCCCCCACCTATTTGGGGCAGGCAGAAAACACATTTTTTGTCTAGCTTCAGTCAGTCTGCACTGTTCTGCCACTGAAGATCCATA
>NW_020687171.1:0-3868 GCF_002925995.2 Terrapene triunguis | reverse complement strand
AGGGGGCTCCATTTCCCCTTCCACTAGCTCCCCATTTACAGTGAGCCGGAGCAGTACCTGCAGCAGGGAGCGGGAGTTGCTGATGGCCTCAGAGGCCTGACAGACCCTGCAGTGTCTCAGGCACCTGGCGCAAGTGCCGGATGATGCGGAGCTGGTGCATCACTTTGGCCGTGAAGTCCTCCTGCTGCAGGGGAACAAGAACCTGTCAGAGACTCAAACGCCCCGAGGAATCAGGGGGAATTAAGGGCACCTGGAACCAGCAGTATTTCCACCCAGCACCTGCCCACCACTGAGGGATGAATTCACCTCCTGAACCCCAGAATGGAATCTTCTTGTCCTTTTTAGTAACCTCTAGTGCCAACCCCCCTCCTTGTAGGGTGAGCTCCTGCTACCTCCCCCTCAGTGCCCTTGACAGCTGTTCCAGCTCCAAACCACAGCTCAAGTTCTCAGAACCCTCTTCTCCACCCCCACCCAGGTTGGGCAGGGAGGCGGCTCTAGCAGGAGGGGCAGGAGGGATTCTGGCAGCAGTGAAGTGGGTTGCGGGGAGGTTGAGATCTTGCCCCAAGTCATCCCAGACACTAATGCTAAGCCACAGGATGGCAGCATCTAGTGTCAGTGGAGTCCAAGCACTATTTCAACCCCACAGTCTTGGATGAACTTCCCACAAGGGGAGGTGAAGAGCACCCCCAGCAAGACACACACACACACACACACACACCCTACTCCTGGTGGGTGTAAGAGATGAAGAGAAAGGAAGGAGGGATGGAGGAAAAGGTAAAACGAAAAGGACAAACCCTAATGTCCCCAGTGATTCTACGGGACAAAATCCCAGGTGGGCTATAAAATTCTGCCACCTTGAACTAGTGTTTTCCATGCCTAGAATTCAGCTGGCACCAGGTGGATCAGACTGAACAGGTTACAAACCTCTCCGAGGCTCTTACCTTCTCAACAGGGATGTCTGTTTTCTAGTAAAATCAGTAGACTTTATGGCCAGAAGAAGGCTGGTTAGTGAGAGTCTGCCTTGACCCCAGACTCACGCCTGCTCCCCGCTCAGTTCCAGGCTGTCCAGGATCCTGAGGAGGTTCAGGAAGAAGGCTCTGCAGGTGGCCCCAGAGCCTGAGGGAAGCAGCTGCCATCTTCCCCAGGAGCAAAGCGGCTTCTCCGTCCCTGCTGGCGGGGAAGGAGCTCCCGGCCGAGCGAGGAGGTGGAAGTGCCCAGCCTTCTGGCAGAGGAAACCCGCTCCCGGCGCAGGCGCTGAGGTGAGAGAGCCACCAGCCAGGCTGAAATGGAGCTGGCCCAGGATGCGGCTGGGCAGGCAGGACCCAGCCCAGAAGGGGAGCCGGGCAGGGTGGCTCTGGGGCTTGTTCTGTGGGAAGCACCGGCCCCAAGAGCCCAGCCCTGATTCTCAGCAGGAGGCATGTCCCTGCCTAGTCCCTGAGGACCTTCCAGCCTCCCCAGGGCAGGAGGTGGAGGATCCCTGTCGCAGCACCAGCAGCTCGGCCCGCTCCCCAGGGGACAGCAGCAGCACCTGGGACTCAGGCAGCAGTGAGGCCGATGGGCGCTGCTGCTTTGTTCCAGGTGAGGAGCCAGGCTGGGCTCAGGGAGGGGTGAGGAGGGGGCTGTGAACACCCTGGGCCACGCACTCGACCAGTACTATGGGGGCGGGTCCCCAGCCCAGGTGTCTGGTCTGAGCCACGTGAACCCCACTGACACTAGATGCTGCCATCCTGTGGCTTAGCATTAGAGTCTGGGATGACTTGGGGCAAGATCTCAACCTCCCTGCAACCCACTTCACTGCTGCCAGAATCCCTCCTGCCCCCCCCTGCAAGAGTCTCCTCCCTGCCCTACCTGGGTGGGGCTGGAGGAGAGGGTTCTGAGAACTTGAGCTATGGTTTGGAGGTGGATCAGCTGTCAAGGGCACTGAGGGGGAGGTGGCAGGAGCTCACCCTGCAAGGAGGGGGTGTTACCAGATGTGCCCATTTCTTTGGGGTATGCTCATTTATTCGGGTTACTCTTCTGGGGAAGGGGGTTCTGTAATTCTATCAATGTACTGCTTGTGTCACTTGTGTTTTCATATGAAGCTCTACTTCTCCCTTCTGCAAGTCCCCTCCCAGTGGAGCTATCCTGCAGGACCTAGGCTCCCTAGGGCTGGGTTACTCCAGCCCCAGAACCGGATGAACACCCACACACCCACACATACATTAACAGAGCAAGTGTGAGCAGACCGGGTCAGTCAGCACTGTCAAGCTGACCCCTTATATGTCTCTGGACTCACTGGGCTGGATGAAGCAGCACTTTCAAGCTACCTCTCCTTATATGCCCCTGGGCTCCATGGACTGGGTCAAGCAGCACTTTCAAGCTGTTACCCTTATGCGTCCCAGATTCAGCACGTCCCTATCCCCACTCCCCCAACACAACTGTACTGGCAGTAACCTACTTGATGAGCAAACCCCACAGTATTTTGGGCGCTGCAGGGATCTTTAGCTTAGGTAAAAGAAGCGTTGCTGTAGAGTGAATGGGGGAAGCTAAAAACACAAACGAGTAAAGTTCAGCAACAGAGAGAGAAGCAACCAAGTTAACCATAAAAGTTATTTATTGAATAATAGTGATAACTACACAAGGAGAGCTAAACCAACATAACATACATTATTAAAGGTTAATACCTAAGGTAGAAAGGAAAACACAGAGAGAGAAAGAGGGGGGATCTCACCCACTCCATGAGGCTTGAACTGGTCGGGGTTCCCAGGTGATGGTGGTTGCAGAGGGTCCTGAATGTAGGAGACAGGCAGAGCCGCCAGCACCATCAGTCAGGAGAAGATGGAGTTCCAGTGGAACTGATGCATAGTTTGGATCTAAGCATCAGAACCCTGACTACAGGGTGAGTAGGGATTTTTGTAGAGAAATTGCAATTGTTCAAGGGAGAACACTAGATTTGTTTATAGGTAAACTGATGACTCAAGGGTTTTCTTTAGACTAGACAATAGGAACTGATCACTCTTGGCTATGGGTGGTGTTTTCTTCCAGGGAGCTCACAATGCAACTAGGCTACTTCAGTATTTGGATATCAATTAAGGATTCATTACTAGAATTGGTCTGATAATTGCTGAGCCGGGTGTGTGCAGCCATAGGTTCATTAGCATCTGGAGCAGAGATTCCCGTGATGCAGTGCTTCCCTGCTTTTTCTGGTCCCAGAGTTCAGTGTGGTTCTCTGTTCTCCATTCTGTATGTAAATTGAGATGTCTTCCTGTCTCATCTTTCATGCGGATGAGGCTAGGGGAGTTGTCTCTGCTCTCCATTCTGTATGCTAATGGAGATGTCTTAATCTTGTCACCCTTGTCAGGAGGGGTCTAGGTGTGTCACCCAATGCCTTCACTGCTCTCTGCAAGTTTTTTCCTCTGATGGGTTTGAGTTTAAGCAGAGGTGGTGGTGGTGGGGGGGTGTCTTTCATGAATCAGGCTGGAGACTGCACCCTGGTTCCCCAAGAACACAGAGGTGTCTGGTATTAGGGGGTTGGCACTGGAGGTTACTAAAAAGGACAACAAGCCTCCATTCTGGGGGTCAGGAGGTGAATCCATCCCTCAGTGGTGGGCAGGTGCTGGGTGGAAATGCTGCTGGTTCCAGGTGCCCTTAATTCCCCCTGATTCCTCGGGACGTTTGAGTCTCTGACAGGTTCTCATTCCCTTGCAGCAGGAGGACGTCACGGCCAAAGTGATGCACCAGCTCCGCATCATCCGGCACTTGCGCCAGGTGCCTGAGACACTGCGGGGGCTGTGCCTCTGAGGCCATCAGCAACTCCCGCTCCCTGCTGCAGGTACTGCTCTGGCTCACTGTAAATGGGGAGCTAGTGGAAGGGGAAATGGAGCCCCCT
>NW_020687170.1:3631-4597 GCF_002925995.2 Terrapene triunguis | reverse complement strand
GGGGGGGGATGCCCAGCTCAGAGAGCCTTACCATGCTGCTAACCCCTGCCTCCCCCGTCTCCCAGATCCTCAGCGCGCCGCGTCCAGGAGCGGCCCTGGACAGCGCTGCAGCGGCCTGGCTCCAGCGGGATGTGAGCTCCCGCTGCTCGGCTGCAGCTCGCAGCCCCGCCCTCTTACCACACGGCTCTGAGCGGGAGGAGCTCAGGCCTTGCTGGAGCAGCGCCGCTGCAGCGCTGTCCAGGGCTGCTCCTGGACGCGGCGCTAGGATGACCAGACGTCCCGATTTTATTGGGACTGTCCTGATATTTGCTTGTTTGTCCCGCGTCCCGAACGATGTTCGGTCGGGACACTGGACAAACAAACAATTTTGTCCTCTGCTCCGGCGCACAGGCGGAGCCCGGAGGGGCTCTCACCCCCCCCCCGCCCCACCCCGCCTCCCCCCTCCCCCCCTGGATCCCTCCCCAACCCCCTGCCCCCAGCCCCGCCCCCTCACTGCCCCATTGGATCCCGAGCCAGGCCTGGGGAGGAGATGCCCCTGTGCAGCAGCCTGGGCACACGGGCCATGGCCGGCTGGGACTGGGAGCGCTGCAGTGCAGTGCGGCGGCTGCTCCAGCCCTGCAGCCCACGGAGCAGCACGGTGGGTCCGGGGGCAGCGCGGAGTGGGCAGGGCCCGGGTGGACGGCACGGCCCGGGGGTGTGGGCCGCCCATCAGAGACACGCGGCGGAGAGGGGCTGCCGGGGCGAGACTTGTCCCAGGCGGGGCGGCCGGCGTACAGGTGCGAGGAGCCAGTCAGGGTCCCCCAAACCGATAAACTTCCCCGCCGCTGCCGGGGAGCCCCGCACCTCTCCCGCTCGGCTGCGCTCCAGTGGGCTGGGGGGCCAGAGGCTCCGCGGGGAAGGCAGCTAATGCCCCCGGACCCTGCGAAACTGCCTTTTTTTTTTCCCCTCCACCTCCATTTTTTTTTT
>NW_020687170.1:0-3531 GCF_002925995.2 Terrapene triunguis | reverse complement strand
CCCCCCCCCCGGGCTCCCTGCGGCCCCTGTGTTTGTGTGCTGGACAGTCACATCCAATCCCTTCACACTGCCCCCCTTTCCTCTCCCTGGCTTAGTTCATAGCCCCAGAAAATCCTTTCAAACTGTGCCCATTTTCCCCTCCCCTTATTTCATGGGGGGATGACGAACTGAGAGGGTGGGTGGGCAGGTAGTGGCGGCGAGGCTTTATACTTGGGGGGAGGTGAGGAGGCGAGCGGCGAGTCGGTGGCTGGAAGGAGGCATCCATTTTCAGTATTTTAATTTTTGGTACTGCTGTGTGCAGTAATATAGTGACCCCTGGGGATTAAAGAGGGGTGTAATGGTGGGGCTGAGCAGGGAGGGGGCGGGTCCTATTCTACTGCTGTGATCTGGTTACCCTATGCGCGCCGTTTCTTTCCCCCTCTACAGGCTTCCACACACTGTCAGTGCCTTGCTAGTGTGCCACGCGCCGTGAGAGATCTCTTCTCTTTGTGTGTGACTGAGTGTTTTCCTTGTGTGTGAATTTATTCAACAAAATCTTGAGCTTCATAATGGCTACCATGAGTGAAAAGAAAAAGAGAAAAATAGAATCAGAGCACAGAGTTTTCAACACTGAATGGACAAATAAATACTTATGTACTGTTTCCAAAGACAAAATACTGTGCCTTGTGTGTCGCGAAACGTTAGCCGTTCCGAAAGAATACAACCTTCGGCGGCACTTTGAAACTAAACATCCCAATCTCGCCAAATTGAACCCAAATGAAAAAATAATTAAAGCAGCCAGTTTAGTGAAAAACCTTAGTGGAGAACAGCAAATTTTCAAGAAAGTGAGCACTGAGAATGATACAGTTACTAAAGTAAGCTTTCAAATTTCTAAGGAAATTGCTGCTGCTGGGAAATGCTTCCCAGAAGGCGAGTTTTTAAAAAAGTGTATGTTGATTGCTGTATCTGAGTTATGTCCAGAAAAGAGGGGAATATTTGAGAATGTCAGTCTATCACGCATGACTGTACAGAGAAGAATAGCTGACATTTCTACTAATCTAAGTGATCAGTTAAAGCAGAGAGTCAGTGAATTCTGCTTTTACTCCCTAGCTATGGATGAAAGCACTGATTTAAAAGACACCGCCTAACTTCTTATTTTTATTAGAGGTATTGATAAAAACTTTGAAATTACTGAAGAACTTGTTGGCATGTGCTCCATGATGGGTCGCACAACTGGAAAAGATATCTCCAGTGAAGTGATAAAGTGCATGAATGATAAGTTGGGGGTAGATTTCACAAACTTGGTGGCCATTTGTACTGATGGTGCTCCAGCTATGTGTGGAAAAAATGTTGGAGCAGTTACTCTTCTTGAAGAATTTATTGGGAGACAAATAACCAAACATCACTGCATTATACATCAGCAGGTTTTGTGTAGCAAAATCTTAAAATTTGAGCATGTAATGTCAGTGGTAGTTTCCATTGTAAACCTCATCCGTTCTAGAGGACTAAAACATAGGACATTTCGAGCCTTTCTTGAAGGGGAAGACGCCGAGTGCAGCGACTTAATCTACCATACGGAAGTGAGGTGGTTGAGTCGAGGAAGAGTGCTCCAGCGTTTCGTTGCTTTGAAAGAGGAGATAGCAAAATTCCTAGAAAATGGGCCAATAAAATTCCCGGAGCTTGAAAATGAGTCCTGGAATCAAGATCTCTTTTTCTTTTGTGACATTACAGCACACCTGAATGATCTCAACATTCAACTTCAGGGAAAAAATCAACTTATATTTCAAATGTGTGCAGCAGTGAAAGCTTTCAAAATGAAATTGAAACTTTTCAGAAGTCAGCTGTCAAAAGGTGAAATGTGTCACTTTCCCACTTGTGCACAGAATATCCCTCAGAACAAACACGCTGAGTTAGGAGAAAAATACGCAAAGCACATCAATCTTTTGATTGAAGAATTTGACAGAAGATTTACTTTGTCTAAAGATGATGACATCCAGTTGAAGCTGATTGAAGATCCCTTTTCTGTGGATCCAGAGGAAGTGACACAAGATTTGCAGTTGGAGGTTATTGAACTTCAATGTTCGGCAGTTTACCGAAATAAGCACAGAGAAAGCAGCCTGTGGGACTTCTACAAAAGTCTGGACGATGAAAAATACAAGAATCTTATTGAAGTTGCACTGAAAACGTTCAGCATTTTTGGAAGCACTTACATATATGAACAAACATTTTCCATCATGAACATGAATAAAAACAAGCAACGTTCTTCTCTGACTGACGACCATTTGGAAGACATTATGAAAATATCCACTTCAAATATGACCCCCGAATATGACAAGCTTGTTGCCGAAAAGAGATGTAATATCTCTCATTAAATTTGCAAGATAATTATGAAAAGTACAAATGTTTTCTTTCAACGGAACAGGTGTTTTTCATTTTTCCATGATTCATAAAAAAAAATTAAAATAATTTAAAAAATTGTTTGCTTTAATTGAAAAATTCTTAATAAAGTATCACACCCTCCCCCCCCGCCCAAAAAAAACCCTTCCTTTTCGGCCCACAGCTGTTTCAGCGGGGCGGCGCTGGGGAAGGAGGGTTTGTTTCCGCGGTGCGGGCAGCGCTGGGGTGGGGGATGTGTTTCGGGGGGTGTAGCAGGGTGGTTACCCCGCTCCTGCCCTGAAGGGCTTAAAACAGCCTTGGGGGAGGGCTGTGGCAGGGGAAAAGCTGAGCTGATTGGGGAAGCCGCTTCAGCTGGGCCATGCCACAATCAGGCCCCAGCTGGCCTGTATAAAAAGGCTGTGAGCCAGAGGCCCAGAGGAAGTCTCTCTCTGCTTGTAGAGAGAGAAGGGTCTGGCTGCTAGGGAGTTGAGCAGGGTACTGGGAGTGGAGCAGGGCTGGGGAAGGCTAGAGGAGCTGGGAAACTCCAGCCTGGAAAACCCCCAAGCTGCGGACCTAGCTAAGGGCCTAAGACCAGTACCAGGGCTGCAGAGGGGCAGCCCAGCTATAGAGGGAGGCAGCAGGTCCAAACCCAACCTTGCCTGTGATGAGTGGCTGATATACCCCAGGGCGCGGGGGCTAGTTAGTGACTGGCAGTAGCCTTAACTGAGGTGAGGTGGGGATTAGAGGATTGGGGGTTCCCCAGCGAGAGGAGACCAAGAGCCAGAGTGTGGGGGTATTGCCAGGGGGCAGCACCCCAGATCAAAGGGCACCAGGGTCCAGGAAGGACACAGAGCCAGCGGCAGTGGGACACCGGCCTGCAGAGGTCGCTCCAACGGCTGGATGAGCTAATTCCCGAGAAGACCAGCAGGAGGCGCCGCTGGGGTGCGTCCTGCTTGCTTACACGGGGGCTGGGCGGCGCTGGGGGGGCGCTGGGGTTCGGCGGGGCTGGGTGGCGCTGGGGTGGGGGCGTGTTTCAGTACGGCCGGGGGGTTTTGGCCCTCGGCTATTTTCTTTGGAGTAATATGGCCCTCGCCGCTTTACGAGTTGTGCAGGCCTGCTCTGGGCTGTATCTCTGGCTCTGTGGCTGCAGCTCTGCTCCCAGCACAGGATCTGCTC
>NW_020687169.1:5208-5794 GCF_002925995.2 Terrapene triunguis | reverse complement strand
AGGGACCTGGATGTAAAGAAGATTGCTGACAGTTTCATCCAGAAAGCTACAGTGACATATAACGTCTTTAAACTGGGATGTTAGTGAAGACAGCTTTTAAGTAATTGCAATGATTTTATTATACTGCAATTCATAATAATGTAATTGTCATTCAAAACAATTTAATTCTTAAAATAGCAAAGATAACAATGATCGACACATTCAGTAATTAGAATATGAAAGAAGGGTGCAGTATAAATGCTGACAATTGCCTCCCCCCGCCCCCAGGGGCGGCTCCAGGCACCAGCACACCAAGCTAGCTCCTCTGGTCACTTAAGAGCGGGCTTTTTAAAGCCTTGTTCTCCATGATTAGCTCCAACCCCTGGTTAAGGCTTGGCAGGTCCTAAAGGGCTTGGGGATGAAAGCCTCCTCAACACGCTCTCAGCCTTGCATAGCAGGCCGCTAGGCTCAGCACACGGTCCCTCAAACAAACGGAGCACACTATATACTTCAGTCAAGGAGTAAGCACACCACAAACACACACACCACCCACGGGCTAAGTTCCCTGTAAGCTGCGCAGCTGCATGGCCACGGAGCTGCCCATTTA
>NW_020687169.1:3838-5108 GCF_002925995.2 Terrapene triunguis | reverse complement strand
GCTAGCTCCTCTGGTCACTTAAGAGCGGGCTTTTTAAAGCCTTGTTCTCCATGATTAGCTCCAACCCCTGGTTAAGGCTTGGCAGGTCCTAAAGGGCTTGGGGATGAAAGCCTCCTCAACATGCTCACAGCCTTGCATAGCAGGCCGCTAGGCTCAGCACACGGTCCCTCAAACAAACGGAGCACACTATATACTTCAGTCAAGGAGTAAGCACACCACAAACACACACACACCACCCACGGGCTAAGTTTCCTGTAAACTGCTCAGCTGCATGGCCACGGAGCAGCCTATTTAGGGCCGCACAGGCACTCAGGGAACGCAGGCCACAGCGCTGCCCAGGCCATGGCCTGGACCTGCGGGGGCTGGGCACATATCCTGCAGCCTCAGCCCCAGAGCTGCTGTGATGGGGAGAGGTGCTTCTCCCCCCCGCTGCCCAGGTACTGCTGCAGGCAGAGAGCTGGGGGAGTCCTCTCTCCCTGCCATAGCCCCCCCTGCACCCCCAAACCCCTCATCCCCAGCCCCACCCCAGAGCTCTCCCCCCTCCCCCAACCCTCTGCCCCAGCCCTGAGCCCCCTCCCCCACTCCGAACCCCTCGGCCCTACCCCACCACATGAATTTTGTTATGTGCACTGATATATCACCTCCATATCGGTGCACATAAAATTCATTCCACACATGGGTGAGAAATTAGAGGGAACACTGCTCACGGGTCACATAGTTGCTCTTCCTTCACCTGGAGCACTCCCTCACAAAACTCACGTTAGCAGCTCCTGTACCCTAGCATCTCTCATCCCTTAGGAGCGGGCTTTTTAAAGCCTTGTTCTCCCTGAGTAGCCCCAAACCCTGCTAAGGGTTGATGGGTCTAAAGGGCTTGGCCACCAAAGCCGCATTAAAAAGCTCTCAACTTGCCTGGCAGGCCACTAGGCTCAGCACAAGTCCCCTCAAACGAACAGACCACACTATATAATTCAGTCAAGCAGCAACCACACTACACCACACACTACAAACTCACCCCAAGGGTCACGGAGTTGCTCCTGCACCTGGTTAACTGCCTCGCAAAGCTCACATTAGCCACTCCTGTTCCCTTGCTTCTCTCTGTCCCTTAGGACAGTGGTCTCCAAACTTTTTTGATCGCGCACCCTACCAGTAAACAATTTTTGAGCATGCACCCCCCTGCCACGCCACAGGGCTGGCTCTACCATTTTTGCCACCCCAAGCAAAAAAAAAAAAAAAAAAAGCCACTCAGACTGCCGCCCGAACTGCCGAAGCA
>NW_020687169.1:523-3738 GCF_002925995.2 Terrapene triunguis | reverse complement strand
GTAAAGGGCTTGGGGATGAAAGCCTCCTTATGCAGCTCTCCACTTGCTTAGCAGGCCCCATCCATGCCCTGACGAGGTGTGAACTGCCTCTCTGTTCTTGGAGAGTTTTTTCATGGGCTTGCTTTAAGCCATGAGGATACATTTTCAGCCTCATAACTATGGACATGAAATTATAACCTATAACATTACTCTAACCATTACAGTAACATCACCATAACAGCCATGCTCAGTGCATTACGAGCCTTCCAGAGACACCCAACATGACAAACTTTGCATTGGATACCACACAATCATTTTATAAAGCCGAACATGGTGTGTAGGGTGTTCCCCTGAGGTACAGAGCGTCACACCTCCCTTCTTAGTTTACTGCAAGAGGGTTAGTCACTGACTATCTCGAAGGCAGTTTGTTGTTATAGTTCTCTTGGCATCCAGCCATTAAGGCCATGAGGCAGCGTGCCTCGGTTTCCCCATTCACACACAGCAATCCAGGGTATTTTTTATGGTTTCTCTGCTGTGATAAGGTTTAAACCTGTTTACAGGTATTAACTGAAAAGTAGCATTATCATAAGGTTTAACTTCTGTGTCGAAATTCTTATCCCCAAATCTTAACATTAATACCAAATTTTCTATAAATATGGGTGTTTACAAGTATCTTTGATACCACGCCCTATGTTCAATTAGTGTAGTTTGAGGTTAGGTTTGTTCGTTACCCATGGTGTCCTTTGACTCTCTCCCATTTAATCAGACACTGCCTTCTCTTTCCCGCCAGTGTTTCCCTTTGTGTGGGATCTTAATTTCATCCTATTTCTGGCATTTTGATAGGGTCTGGCAAGATAAAGGTCCAGGGGGATCCTGCACATTGGCTGGCCCTTTGGGGAGCGGTCTCCCAACCCCAGGACTGTACATATGTAGGAAACCCAACTCCCCTTTTGGGGTTACCCTGTGTTTCCCCCTCCCTGCACTGAGTCCTTCCCTGCCCCCTAGAGGGCTGTGATCTGTGCTCTCTCGGCTAGGTATGTTTACCCTTTGATCAGCTGCACCTCTTCCCAGCAGCTTTCACAGAACTGCTCCCTATCTCTCACCAGCCTGGGGGAAAAACACCCCCCTTCTCTGTCAGTTGGGTCATTTCTATTCGGGCAAACCACCACCTGGCAATTTCCTGGTCTCAACTCCCCTGCTGTTACAGGCGTTAGAGCTGCATCTTGATGTAAAGAGACAGAGTTACTTTCCAAAAACTTATCAGAAATAGCATCCTGAAAAATTGGGACCTGGATTGGGGTATCCTCTGCCACCCCTTTCTCTGTCCCTGAGAAGTCAGCTGTGTGACTGCTCCCCTCCAGGAGGTCAGTTACACAGTTCCTTCTCAAAACCTTGGTCACAGGCTGAGTGCCTGGGTGCACAGATGCTGACCCAGCCATCCTCCTAGTGTCCTGGGCATCCTGCCCCAAGTGACTAGTGAGGAGACATTCCTGTACCCCGACTATTCCTTCCCCAGCTTCCTCCTCCGGGCCCCCTCCTTCAGCTGCAGAACTCTGCCAGCTAACAACTGGGACAGTTTCCCTGAGGGCATGTTGCCTTCTGCTGGAAAGGAGCTAGTCTCAGCCCCTCCCATACTTGGAAGCACAGTGCTTCCCTGTGCTAGGAGTCACAGGAATCCTCACCCACCTCAGTGGTTTCTGTGATTCCTTGCCCCTTCTCTGGGCTCTCCTCTGGGACATTTCACTCTGTTCCCTAGAGCCAGGTTTGTCTCTGGTTCAGCTGCAACCTGAACTGTTCTCTCCCTGGCAGTCATTACACCCCCCATCCCTTCCTGATGTGGTGTTGCCTCAAGCTGCAGTATAGGAGTTGGTCTCAACCACCCTCCCACCTGGAAGCATGTGGCTTTCCCCCAGCTGCAGAAGAATCAAGGAGACTCTCTCCCATTCTCTCACCAGTTCCTAAGACCTTACCCTTTCCCTCAGGGGGTCCCAGCATAAAATTCCCTCCTGCTGCAGGCAAATGCTTTAACCTGAGCTAGACGGAAAAATTCATTACCCAGGAGCAGGTCAAATAGGAGGTGTTCCATTACCCCCCCAGTCAAAACACTTTCCAAACCACATGGATTTTAGCTAGTGGTATGAGGAATCTGCTTTCGCCCACCCCCACAACCACTGCCATTTGGCCAGGCAACATACTGGCCTTTGGGACACCACACTGCTTAACCAGAGAGACTTGGGGCAGAGAGATACAGGGGCCCAGATATTACCCACCATCAATTTAGACAGCCTTAACATGCTCCATATCTGATTCTGCAGAGGCTAACCTCACAGAACCAATGTGATAGGTTTCAATTGCTTGGGGGGGTTCTGTGTTGAGGACAGCAGAACTAACTGAGCTATTGTTTGCCTGCATCCTCCTAGCACAGGGCATTTATTCCTCAGGTGATCAGTGGAATTACACTGATAGCACCTTCTGGGCTCTAGGGTCCCAGCCCCCTTCTCTCTTCCCAGGGACCTTCCCTTCCCACCAGTTTTAAACCCCTCTTTCTGTGGCCTGCCCTCAATAGATGCCTGATTCTGTTTGAAGGCAGCAGCTAAACAAAAGCCATCTCATCCACCGACTTGACATCTTTATCCCATAGACACTGCTTCACATCAGCCTTACGTAGGCTTACATTGCCCCACAAACACACACTACAGACAAACTCACCCCAGGGGTCATGTAGTTGCTCCTGCTTCACCTGGAGAACCCCCTCACAGAACTCAGGTTAGCTGCTCCTGTTCTCTAGCTCCTCTGGCTGCTTAGGAACAGGCTGTTTGAAGCCTTGTTCTCCCTGAGGAGCCCCACCCCCTGGCTAGGGGTTGATAGGTGCTAAAGGGCTTGGCCATTAAAGCCTCATTAAGAAGCTCTCAAGGTTCCTAGTAGGCCTCTAGGCTTAGCACAGAGTCCCTCAAAGGAACAGACAACACTGTATACTTCAGTTAAGTAGCAAGCACACACCAGACACAAGCTACAGACCATAGGTGCTGACTCTGTGGAGGAGCTAGAGAACAGGAGCGGCTAATGGGAGTGTTCCAAGGGTTTCTCCAGGTGAAGGAGGAGCAACTGGGGTCAGTTTCGTTTCTGTAGTGGGTGTTTGTGGTTTGCTTACTGCTCGACTGAAGTATAGAATATGGTCTGTGCTAGGGTTACCATATTTGAACTTTCAAAAAAGAGGACACTCCGGGGGGGGGGGG
>NW_020687169.1:0-423 GCF_002925995.2 Terrapene triunguis | reverse complement strand
TTAGCTGCTCCTGTTCTCTAGCTCCTCTGGCTGCTTAGGAACAGGCTTGTTAAAGCCTTGTTCTCCCTAAGGAGCCCCACCCCCTGGCTAGGGGTTGATAGGTGCTAAAGGGCTTGGCCATTAAAGCCTCATTAAGAAGCTCTCAAGGTTCCTAGTAGGCCTCTAGGCTTAGCACAGAGTCCCTCAAAGTAACAGACAACACTGTATACTTCAGTTAAGTAGCAAGCACTTACCACACACAAACTACAGACCATAGGTGCTGACTCTGTGGAGCATTAGCTGTTCTCTAGCTCCAAGTTTTGCAAGGGTTTCCTCCAGGTGAAGGAGGAGCAACTGGGGTCAGTTTGGTTTCTGTAGTGTGTGTTTGTGGTTTGCTTACTGCTTGACTGAAGTCTAGAGTGTGGTCTGTCTGTCTGATGGACC
>NW_020687168.1:0-1596 GCF_002925995.2 Terrapene triunguis | reverse complement strand
GCCCAGCTCCACCAATGTTTGGGCTTATATTTAATCAGAACCGTCCCGTCCATAGGACGGACCGGGGCAACCGCTTCAGGGGGACACGGGGTCCAGGGCAGTCTGGGGGAGGTAGCAGGGGGCCTGGCACCGGCAGCAGCGGGGGGTCTGGCGCCAGCAGCAGCAAATGACCCAGCTCCAACCTGCCTGCTCTGCCCACCCCCACTCCACCACTTTCCCCAAGCCCGCACCCTGCCTCTTTCCGGCTTCCTCCCCCGAGCGACACTGGGAGCTGGCGGGGCAGAGCACAGCGGGGCGGGCTGGGGCTGGGTCTCTTACAGCTATCGGCGCCAGGCCCCCTGCTAATCCCCCAGGCCGCCCTGGACCCCGCATCCCCCTGAAGCGCGGGGCCTGGGGCAGTTGCCCTGGTCCGTCCTATGGACTGGACGGCTCTGCTTGGACCCGTTCTGGGCACCACCAAAAATTATACAAGCCTGGGTGACTGGGCAAAAAAATGGCAGATGAAATTCAATGTTGATAAATGCAAAGTAATGCACATTGGCAAACATAATCCCAACTGTACATACAAAATGATGGGGTCTAAATTAGCTTTAACCACTCAACAAAGAGACCTTGGAGTCATCGTGGATAGTTCTCTGAAAACATTCACTCAATGTGCAGCGACAGTCAAAAAAGCAGACAGAATGTTGGGAATTATTAAGAAAGGGATAGATAATAAGACAGAAAATGTCACATTGCCTCTATATAAATCCATGGTACACCCACTTCGTGCAGAGCTAGTCGCCCCAACTCAAAACAGTTATATTGGAATTGGAAAAGTTTCAGAAAAGGGCAACAAAAATGATGAGGGGTTTGGAACGGCTGCCCTATGGGGAGAGATTAAGAAGACTGGGACTTTTCAGCTTGGAAGAGAAACGGCTAAGGGGGGATATGATAGAGTTCTATAAAATCATGACTAGTGCGGAGAAAGTAAATAAGGAAGTGTTATTTACTCCTTCTCAAAACACATGAACTAGGGGTCACCAAATGAAATTAATAGGCAGCAGGTTTAAACTGTTGGAAGGCAGGATACTGAGCTAGGTGGACCTTTGGTCTGACCCCATATGGCCCCTCTTATGTTCTTAATGATGGCCATTGGGCTGGGGGTCTCTGTGCTACTCCAGCCCCATCGATCTCAGTGGGGATTGTTAACTCTGATCCCTAATGATGGTCATTGGGCTGCAGGTCTCTTTGCTACCCCAACCTCATTGATCTCAGTGGGGATTGTTGACTCTGAGCCCTAATGATGGCCATTTTGCTGGGGGTCTCTGTGGCACCCCAGCCCCATTGATTTCAGTGAGGAATGTTAACTCTGACCCCTAATGATGGCAGTTGGGCTGGGAGGGTCTCTGCACTAACCTGGCTGCATTGATCTCAGGGCAGGTCTACGCTATAAATTTACATCAGCGCAACTGCACCACTGTAGCACGTCTGGTGAAGACGCTCTAAGCTAAAGGGAGAAGTTCTCCTGCCGGCACAGCCCTGTCTAAGGGGCTATGGTCTGTGTAACTACGTCGCTCAGGGAGCTGGAGCTCAGGGGTGTGGATTTTTCATACC
>NW_020687167.1:0-1023 GCF_002925995.2 Terrapene triunguis | reverse complement strand
GACCCAAGAGATTTTTGTACTTGGTGAAACTGGATTTTAAAGTGTGGAGGACAAATTATGAGGGGGTCACTGTCACTTGGGGGAATCACTGTTAGTACCTTCTTTAATATCCCTACATAATACATTAGTGTTTGAAGTGGCTGAGGGACCTTCTCTCACAGAACAAATCAAAGATTTCTGCCATATAGATTGTGAGTTCCTGTAACTCCTGTGATTCAGGATATCACGAGCCTGCACATTTGTACTGCTTTAAAGTGTCAGCCTTGTACCATGTTCTGTTTTCATTAAGGGTAGGGAAATCGCTGAGAAAGGTCATCTATTTTCTGTTCATGGGGCTGTGGAGAAATTAGTTTGGGAAGATGGAATGAAAATAAAGAAGTACATCTGTTGATGAAATGACCATATTAAAAGGGTAAAAGTATTCTTTCACATATCAAGGAAAAAACCTGAATATTTAGTGAGCAGAGATATACTCAATGAATCCACATGGTGGAGTAAGTGTGTTTTATGTTTTTGAATGGCTGCAATAAAACATGAGCAATATATTGCTGCTAGAGGGAACCTTTTGATGTTTTAATGTAGTGTTGTGTTAAAAGTTGCATATTAACAAAAGATATTTTCCATATGTATATATATATAACAGGGTCTAAGAGAGACAAAACACCCATATACATTTGTATCCAAGGAGGGCTTTAAGGAATTACTCTTGGTTGAAGATGCTATTGAAAAAGCAATTCCCTTGTTGCCTCGTCTAGTTCCAGTGTTAAAGGCTGCTCTGGTATGTTTCTCTTTATTTTTCATTTATTGTACTCTTGGATTTTTTTTTTCTTACAAAGATGAAGTCTAAAGAAAAAAGTCAGTTTGATACAAGTGTTGCAGATGGGAAATTGTCTGAGTCCTGGGATGACAGTAGCAACCCGTGAGAAGTGGAGCAGCTCCCGAATGACTCTTTAGGCTCTGAGAGTATGTCTACACTGCAGTGTAAGCCTGTGCTTGAGCCTGGGCTCAAGGCTAACCCCCCCC
>NW_020687166.1:0-2277 GCF_002925995.2 Terrapene triunguis | reverse complement strand
CATGCCATGGAGCTGTGTTGTCTCGAAGGGTGAAAGCAGGAAGAATGACAGGTTTCAGAGTAGCAGCCGTGTTAGTCTGTATCCGCAAAAAGAACAGGAGTATTTGTGGCACCTTAGAGACTAACAAATTTGTTAGTCTCTAAGGTAGCAGGAAGAATGGTGCCTTCATAGCCCACCCAATGTTCCATAACATCATTAAGGAAAATATTTCTCAATGAACTCTCACTAAAAGATCAGAAACAGTCAGTGTCTGCATCAGTCTACGAGCATTGGTATTTTCTTTAAATTTCCCAGATCAACCTACCTAACCACTAACACATTTGAACCTCTTCTTTTTGCACTGTTGCTCATTCCCAAGGTCTGCTTTGTCTCCAGCCAGATCCATTCTCTTTCAGAACAGCCTTGCTCTTTCTGTCTGTTTCATTCATTGACGTGTCGGAAAAAACACTCCCCTTCCTCTATTCACATACAAACACTAGTATGAACTGTTTGCTACTGATAGGTTTAGAAAACATTTGTCAAGTGAATGATGCTGTTCCTAGGAGATTGTTTCCAAGATCCAGTACTTTATAAAAGAAAAGAGGAGTTTTTCACCCCATATGGGACTTGAACCCACAATCTCTAGCTTAGGAAGCCAATGCTTTATCCATTAGGCCACCAGGGACCTGCTGGTCAACTGACAGAGAGATGCAAATTCCCTCTCATAATTGCACATTCCTCACATTTGCTTGGAAGCCAAATACCCCCCTTTAATCGCCTTACAGCAATGTCTGCATTCCCTGGCAGTGAGGCAACTGGGCATGTCGCTGACAGAGCTGAGCACCACCTTTCTGCCAGCCATCTTTAGAGAAGAACCCCACCCTAGAGTCACCCCTCCCTCCGTCAGCACCTCCACGTCTGTGGCTCTGAGTGGCAGCAGGCCGATTAGGGGGCAAATCCGGGACTGGAAGGGGGGTAAGGTCAGCCTGTAAGGAGTAACCAGGTGGGGCATATCCAGGGGGAGGCTCTGGGCTGCTGGTTGGTTGTTGGGATCAGAGTTCTAGATCAAAGCTGCACAGCGACCTGACACCCAGGGTTATACCTCGTCAGGAAAGCGTGGCCATGCTGCCCAAGCCTGAGTCACGTCCGCAGCCTGCCCCGCCCCGGCTGACGGAGCGCAGAGCCACGCGAGTCAATGGCAGGTCGAGTCGGGAGCCTCGGCTCTTTCCCCTGACAGCCACACAGAGCTGCCTAGCGTCCTGAGAGCCTCCCTGGTGTTCTCCCGCAGCAGCCGCCTGCCGGTGTGGGTGGGAAAAGGGGACGAGGAAGCACTGCTGCCTCAGGTCGGGACAGGAGGCCCTCACCACTGCCAGGCCTGCCTCTTGCCTTCAGCCCAGGCAGCCAGAGGTGCCGGGGAGCTCCCTGGCAGGCCGCCGCCTCAGCCACCTCTTGCCTCATGGCCTAGGCTCTTGGCGCTCTGTTGGTCGCCGCCTGGCTTGAAGGCCCAGAGCCAAAAGAAACAAGCACGTACCTGGAAGAGGATTGCTTTAATCCATTGATTTCTGGGTTATGGGCCCAGCACACTGCCACTGCGCTACTCTGCTGGTTCTTCATGCACTGCACCCAGCACCCAGTCTCCAGCATCCGGACTAGCTCCTTGTGAGCGCTCGCGCTGGCAGACAGAAGCGCAGGCTGCTAGGCAGCAGCCTTGGTAACAGCAGACGTGTATCTATGTGTCTCTGTGGTGCAATGGGTCCGCGCGTTCGGCTGTTAACCGAAAGGATGGTGATTCGAGCCCACCCAGGGATGGTGGTAAGCTTGTGCTACTGCCTTTTAGGGGTGGCAGGTTTGTAGAAATTTTGGTAAGGCTCAGAGCCCATCCCCCCTCCCTAAACTCCACCCCCACATGACTAAACTCCACCTTCACCTGCTTAAGTCTCTGGGAGGGAGTTTGGGTGGGGTGAATCTGGGTGGCTGGGGCAGGGGATTGGGCATCCCAGGCATCTCTATGAAAGGAACAGAACAGGATTTACTGGAGATGGGGAGAGAATTGAGAGTGTCTCAGGGGTTTGTAGAGAGGTATTGCCCGGGTTAGAGACTGGCTAAAACACAGGCCTTGTTGTGAGCAGGATTCAAACCTGCGCAGGAGACCCTTATTGGATTTCAAGTTTAACGCCTTAACCACTCAGCCAGGAAACCAGCACAGCTGCCCTGCTAGATAAACTGGTAAATAATCACAATGCCCAGGTGTGAAGTCATCTGAAATACAGAATTCACACAGCAAACCTGGCTCCCAAA
>NW_020687165.1:0-3551 GCF_002925995.2 Terrapene triunguis | reverse complement strand
CCTTCCTTGGGTTTCCTTTGAAAAGATCCTTCTCTGGGAAGTGGTGGCTGGTGCCCAGAAGAAGTGATGGGGTCAGAGGTAGCTAGGAGGCGCAAAGGCAGCAGGGTACAGGTGAGACAGGCCGGTTCTCTGCCTCTTTGGGACTGAAAGAGGCAAACAGCAGCCCGTGTTCCCTGCTCAGCGCCTCCCCCGTCTGCTCCCTGCTGTGTATGTGCTACAGGGGTACAACCCACACATCATGTGACAATTGTGAGAAGAGCGCGACAGAGTATCACTGGGTTTCCTTGGCCTCTAACAATTAATCAGGAAAACACAAGGATGCTAGATCTAAAGTATGTTAAATCTGGCTCTTCCTCCATACCAGTCATTCTCAACATTTTCCGTAATCTCCAATCTCTCCTTGGTCTCTCTGCCATCCCATCCCACAGAGTGTATCTTTTGGTTAATGTGGATGTTTCTGTATCGCAGGCAGTTATCTAAGATCCCACAGCTCCCATTTCCTTCTGAAGAGGCTGTTCAAGATCTCAAAGTCTCCCCCTGGGGATGTCAAGAGAAAGGAGTGTGCGGTATGCCAGAGCTTTGATACAGCTGGGAAAGGACCTGCTGCAAAAGCCACCATACCGTGGGGCAAAGCTTTGAAATGGGATCTTGTTAAGTTAGGCAGCCCTGCCTCCATTTTATTTTTATTGTTGTGGATACTGAATAGAGCTCACAGGAGCTTGGCTGTGCTAGAAAACCAATGGCTGGTTGAGCAAAAGAAGAAACAATTACGAGAAAATATCTTGATTTTCCATACTACTCATACACCTTTCAATAAGGGATTACTGATGTTATCCATAAACACTGGCATGGGTCAGATATTACGTGGGAGAATTTTTATATGGTTGGCATGGCCAGGTGCCCGGAAATGAGATGCACCAGGGCTCTGCAGCTGTGATTTTTCACAATCCAAACTTCTTCAATTACTTGATTGCATCAAGATTTATAATAAGTATTTTAATGATTAGTTATAATTATTTTAAGGAGACACACGTGATAGTGTCTGAGCAAATGCTGTTTGTAAGTTCTAGCGCCTGACCCACGTAATTCCAATTGGAAAAAACCAATTCAATAAAGAACTGGCTTATTTCCTTTCTAAAATGGACTCTTATGTAGTTCCATAAGTTCCCCTTCGCAGGCGTTCTTGCACCTTCTTCTGAGATATAGTGGTCACTGCCAGAGACACAATACTGGTCTAGACTGATCTGAGGTGTGACCTGCTATGGGTATTTCTCCATTCCTGCTAATGAGCAGCTCCCCTCCACGCTTCTATACACACGGAGTTGATGTTGGAATCATGAATTCCCCAGTATTTTTAGCAGTAGGACAGTCTCCACTCTGTTAGTCCTGCTAGAAGAAATATTTGAGGTCATTATCATCTGACATTGTGTCTTCACTTAGTAGTGACTTCCTGCCATTTTGTGCTAGAAACTTCATTCTAATTCTAATCCATTCTAATACACTGGACATTCATAGATTCCAAGGCCAGAAGGGACCTCTGGGATCATCTCATTCGATCTCTTGTACAACACTGGCCACAGAACTAGCCCAGAATAACTCCTAGAGCATAGATAGAGTCTCCCATCCTGTAAGAATGGCCTACATGCTCTGTTCCTACCCTTCACTTTGAGGGAGTTCCACTAATTAAAATGCAAAAGGCAGGGGCTGAAAAGCATCCTTGAATGGGCTCTTATTGATCACAGATGGGTGGGATTTGGTTTTAGGTGCCATCACACAGATAGCACCTCCAGGAGCACAGCGCCCTCCCTAATGCCGTACTAGTGCGTTTGTTCTCTATTGAGCCAGAGACGCGTCACCCTTCCCATCCCTCCTGGTTAAAGCTTAGGTCCAAGTCTCTCTGCTATTGCTAAGGGTTGCCTTGTCAATGGCAGGTTCTCTACTAGGCCCCATGATGCTCCTCAAGCCCAGTATTCTGGTGTATTCACACCAAATTGTAAAAAAGCAAACGGGGCTTGAGCATTGGCTATCCTCCCCTGACACCACACGCTCTCGACATATGTCTTAGACTCATAGAACCCTAGGGTTAGAATCCACCATAAGGGTCATCTCGTCTAACCCCCTGCCAAGATGCAGGATTAGTTGTTTCTAAACCATCCAAGGCAGATGGCCATCCAGTCTCCTTTTGAAAACCTCCAGTGAAGAAACTTCTGCCACCTCCCAAGGCAACCTGTACCATAGCCTACTCTTCGTTCCGTTAGGAAGTTTTTCCTGAGATTTAACCTAAATCTGCTCTGCTGTAGCTTGAACCTCTTGCCCTGCCCTCGGTGGCAAAACAGAACAACTTTTCTCCATCTTCTCTCCGACAGCCTTTCAAGTAGCTGAACACCGCTATCATATCCCCCCTTCATCTCCTCTTTTCCAAACCAAACATACCCAGTTCCTTCAGCCTTTGCTCCTGTGGCTTGCGTTCCAGCCCTTTGATCATCTTTGTCGCTTGCATCTGGATCCTTTCCCGTTTCTCTACATCCTTTCTATACAGTCCACAGCGCTTAGTAACTGCTCCTCGACTTCCAGACATTCCTTCTGCAACTTGCTCCTGAACCCCCTTTCCCTACATCCCTGTCAATTTTCCTCACACTTCAATATCCTCCCCTGCTCCCACCAATCTACTTCTGTCTGTCTGCTCCCACTCCATACAGCATGCTGCCAAAGACCTCAGCTCCAGCATGTTCAGATACTGGACAGATACAGCAAGGGGCACAATATTAGAACCCGGATATGATAGATTAGATCCTATTTCCTCACAGCCCTTTATTCCCTAGCAGGCTTCTAACACTCTGAAAGACCCGTGTTACTAAAGATCTCTTCCTGGGATATCTGAGTAATAATAATAGGTCTCCTGTAACTTCACCAGCACTGACACACCCTTAGATGGAAGGCCGGCAAAGAGGTGGGAGGGCTTGGCTGATGCGGGTTGAATTATTTTTGGCACCCAGAGAACCCTGCAGCATAAGAAAAGCTCAGATGGTCTTTTCTCCTTTGTTTCTTTTTAGGTTCCTGGGTTTCTACGAAGTCACCCAAGCTTATCTCGGAATTTTTCTTTCCCCTCTTTTCATGCTGTGTGGGTCTTTTAAAGGGAAACACAAGAGAGTTTGCAATGGGTGAGACAGGAGGCAAGCAGTGATTAAAGAGACAAAGAGAGAGCAAAGCAAACACCAGGAAGCAGATGATTCCAGGAATTGCAAGTTAGATTTCAACACAACAATAATTCGAGGTTGGATGGAAGCTGGGGAATGATTATTCCAGTGCTGAAGACACGGCGGTGGAATTGTACAGAGTGAGTCTCTAGGAGGTGAGGAATATCTGAGGGGTACGTACGCAGTCAGTTACATCCTACATGGGAAGGTCCTGGTCCCATGAGAGAATTGACAGTCTGTGGAAGGATAAACTTCTGGAACCTTCTGTGAAATAACTAACAAAGCTCAGGAGAACATGAGCGAAGCAAGAGGAAGAGAACTACAGTAACATGCAAAGGTTTGTCAGATGTGTGA
>NW_020687164.1:0-1550 GCF_002925995.2 Terrapene triunguis | reverse complement strand
CGACTACAAAAGTGTTAGCTAAATTGAATTAACCAGCATCCAATTCACGTGGGTTCAGAGAAACTTTAGTGTAAACAAAGCCATGCAGGAGAGAAAGAGCTGACCTCGCTTTGCATGACTCCACCTCCCCACCTCACTCTCATTTTGCTCCGCCTACACCTCTGCTTGCTCATTACAACCCTCCCTGTACAGCTGGAAAGGGATGTCTTCCTTTCCCACTCTGGCCCTTGTGCCTTGTTGAATGCTACCCTATGCTTGGAGCAGCCGGTGGAGGGGAGCCAGTGTGGCCCAGTGGCTGGGCTTCTGAAAAGTGGGGTTCAATTTCTTGCTTTGCTAGGTAATCTTGGGCAAATCCCTTCCTGGCTTTTGCCTCAGTTTCCCCAACTGTAAAAGGAGGATAATGATACTGACCTCCTTTGCAAAGAGCATGGAGATCTACAGACATATAGTGCTCTACAAGGCCTAGGTATTAGTATTATTTATTATGTATATCAGGGATCAGTATTTCCTTCCAATCCCTTCTTAAAGGGTATTTTTCCATGAAGCCTGCCATTGAGGAGCTGCTGCTAGCAGGCATGCTCGCAAGCGCCCGCCTTTGAAACTTCACCCCGTGTCAGATCTGCCCAAGTTAGACTCTGAGTGGGCAGCACGTCTCTTCGTATTTTATGCGTCTGTAAAACACTAGGGACACTTACGATGCTCTCTACACACCGACATACAATAATAACGGCCGTATTAACAAAGAGCATAATGGCATTAGAAGACCAGGGTTGAAATCCCGGCCCTGGGGAAGTCAATAGGAATTTTGCCAGTGGGGCCAGGATTTTACCCCTGGGATCTAATCGTGGTTCAGATACTTGCTGTGTGATGCTGGGTCAATCGCTTAATCCCTCTGTGCCTCAGTTTCCCCGTCTGTCAAGTGGAGGTGTTAACTATCTCACAGCCATGTTGGGAGACTAAATTCATTTGTGTTTGCAAAGTGTTTTGAGAGCCTCAGGCGGGAAGCACCACAGATGTTAATAAAAAATGGAGGTGAACGGCTCCATTACCAGAGTACCTGATGCATTTAACCTTACACCGTGCTGGTGAGGGAGGGATGCGCTGTTCTCTCGATTTTACAGGTGGCAAACAGAGAGACTTTGCCTTGTCAATGGGGAGCCTGCAGCCAAGCACAGCTTTTTCTTGACTGGGATCAGCACTGCTCAGCTGTGTGTCATAGGCCCCGCTCTGCTAACAGCTACAGGAGGTTCTCCTTTTACATAGGGGCCTGTCCTGTGGGAGCAGGAAGAGCTGAGTTCTCGCTGCTGTGTGTGTGCCATGTGCATGGCCCTGGTGTGCAGCAGAGAGAGGAAGGCAAAGAACCTAGAGCAGGAGACATTTCCCCCCCTGACCTATACAAAGGGGGAGGTCATGCATTTCTCTCACAAAAGCTTAAGAGCAGTATGTGAAAGTGGGGACGGGGAATGAAAGGGTTTAACCCTTCAGAGCACTAGCAACTTCCAAATTGCCAGACAAACAAATGCTGAATGCTCAATGTGTTTTAAAGAGAC
>NW_020687163.1:0-3652 GCF_002925995.2 Terrapene triunguis | reverse complement strand
GAAGGAGATTCCACCACCTCCCTAGGTAACCCAGTCCAGTGCTTCACCACCCTCCTAGTGAAAAAGTTTTTCCTAATGTCCAACCTAGACCTCCCCCACTGCAACTTGAGACCATTACTCCTTGTTCTGTCATCTGCTACCACTGAGAACAGTCTAGATCCAGCCTCTTTGGAACCCCACTTCAGGTAGTTGAAAGCAGCTATCAAATCCCCCCTGCAGCCCCCTGCTAGCCCAGCCCTGGGCTCTACCCAGCCCAGCTCTGCTGGTGCCCCTCACTCCCGACACGCAGCCCCCTGCTAGCCCAGCCCTGGGCTCCCCCCAGCTCTGAGGCGTTGCTGAAATCAAGACGCTGACTCAGCAGTGAGCTCCATGGAGTTTTATTGATCCTGTGTGCGCTGCAGGGCAGCCCCAGGGCCCCGAGTGACCCCCCTGAGGCCTGGCCCACCATGTGCCAGGGCTGGCCCCCTCCTTTGGTGGCCCTGTGACTTAGTGAGGGGCACGGTGTGGCCCTGGGGCTTGCGGGCATCCAGCCCCCATCCGGGATCAGACACACGCTGGAGAGGTCGGCCCTGAGGCAGGGCCTGTGCACAAGCACAAAGGGGCTGCAAAGCAGCTGGCATCCCAAGCTGGGGCTCCCTCCGGCTCAGGGGGATCCCTGGGCAGCACTGCACCCTGGGGGAGGCAGGAGGGTCTCACCCACCAGGCTGGGCCAGTGGCGTAGCCAGGTGGAGGGAACAGGGGGAGCGGGGAAAAAAAAGGGCACCACCTGCTGCGGCGCTTTTACTGACGGGGCGGCGCTCCGGGTCTTCGGCGGCGGGACCGTCACTTGCTCCGGGTCTTCGGAGGCGGGACCGTCACTCGCTCCGGGTCTTTGGCACCTCGGCGGCGGGACCGTCACTCGCTCCGGGTCTTCGGCGGCGCCTCGGCGGCGGGACCGTCACTCGCTCCGGGTCTTCGGCGGCGCCTTGGCGGCGGGACCGTTACTCGCTCCGGGTCTTCGGCGGCGCATCGGCGGCGGGACCGTCACTCGCTCCGGGTCTTCGGCGGCATTGCGGCGATGAAGCTTCAGTGCCGCTGAAGAGCCGGAGCGCCGCCGGGTGAGTAAAAGCGCCGCAGCGGGTGGCACCTTAGTGTACATTAGAGCAGTCCCTGGGCTAACCTGACCTTCCCCAGCTCCACACGAGATCGGGCTCAGACGGGAGGCTGTCGTGTCACCCCCCTCAGCCTCCCATCTGGGCCACAGGAAAATCCAGGCCCGTCCCAATCCACTGCTGGGGGCGGGGCTGTCGGCTCAGGGAGCTCTCTGCTGAGGAGACGATGGGTGGGAGCCTCTCCCCGGCCCTGCCACCCCCAGCCATTGCAGCTGGGCAGCCTGCCTGGCCCACGCAGCAAACTCGGGCAAGGGGGAGCGTTGTGGGCAGCCCCCGTCTCAGCCCGGTCCCCCCACGCAGGACCATGGCCACCCTGAGCCTGGCCCGGCACTGGCTGGGATGGGCCAGGCCTGCCCCCGGCTCTGGAACAACGGGTGCACAAGGCCAGCGGCGTCCTGGGAAATGCGCTTTGCCCCGTCACTCCTCCTGGAGACGAGGGACCAGACTCTCCCTGCCCTCCGGCGCCTGCCGCTGGCTGCCACCCCCTCACTCGAGATAGCCGTGGTGCTCCCGGGGCTGGGTGCCCCTACGGCGCTGGCACAGACGGGATGGCGCCCCGCTCCCCTTCCTCAGCGCGTGGCACTTCCAGGCCTCAGCGATGCACTCGACCTGCGGGGGGGACACCAGGCTGCTGCTGTGCCGGCCGGTCCGAGCCACACCGGGGCTGGCTCGCAGCCGGGCCCAGCTGGACACAGGGCCGGGCACCTGGGCTTTGGGGGCAGGACAGGGCCGAGAAGTGACAGGGATGGAGAGGGCGAGGGGGCTGGTCCCTGGCAGAGGGGGCCATGGGGCAGGCGTCTGGGTCAGTGCCGCAGATGTCCCTGCTTCTTCCCGGCAGCAGCTTCCTGACCGCAGTCCCTTGGCATCTCTTGCCAGCCTCTCCCCGCCCTGGAGGCACTGTCCAGACCCACCCCAAGGGGCGGCCCGAGGGCCTGCAGCGGGTCCCATGCCCCCCCCCCAATGCCTTAGGCCGGCCAGGCCTTCCCAAGGGCCTGATCTCAGCCAGGGGTGCGTGGACAGATGGACACAGATACAGACTGGGTGCATGGCCAGACGGACACAGACAGACAGACGGACATAGACAGATAGACGTAGACAGCCAGGGCCACAAGGACAGACAGATGGACACAGTCACAGCTGGGGCGCATGGACAGGCAGATGGGCACAGACAGACAGACACAGCCAGACGGACACAGACGGACGCAGCCAGACGGACACAGACAGACAGACACAGACGGACACAGCCAGCCGGCCCCTCACCGGGATGAGTGGATCCCTCTGGTTGTGGCTCTCCAGGGCTGCCAGCTCGCGGGGCGCGAGCAGGGGCAGGCGGAGCTCACGCACCGGCCCCGCTGCCACCTCGGCCACCGGCCGGTCAAGGACGGCCTGGAACAGGAGTGCAGGGTCAGGGGCCAAATCCATGACCTGGGGAGCCAGCGGGGTGGGGGTGGGGGGGAATGATCTGGGGAGCCAGCGGGGAGGGGGGATGCAATCTGGGGCCTTTAACCCCGGGGTGGCAGGGCCCTCCAGCGCTTTGGCAGCCAGTGGGAGACGGGCCGGGTGTCTCGGCCAGGTTCCCAGGTGATGGGGGCCAACATCACCAGCCAGCACCATCTGCCCTCCTGTGTGCCCTCCAGTCCCCCCCCAGGCATCCCCAGGGACAGAGCCCTGGCATCTCGCACCCAGGGCAGATGGGAGCACTGAGGGGTGGGCAGGGACTAGCATCACCTGTGCTTGTGCCCCAGAGATTGGGGCCTGGGTGGCAGCCGGAGCCTGGGAGCTGGGGACAGGTGCCCTCACCTGGGACACCCTGGGGCCCTGCGCTCTGCTTCTCCAGGGTGGGCTGGGGGGGGAGGTGGCTGGCAGCCAGGATGCCTGGGTTCTATCCCCAGCTCTGGGCAAGGAGTGGGGTCTACAGGTTAGAGTCGGGAGGGGGGTCCATTCCAGCTCTGCCATGCACTCACTGGGTGACTGGGGGCACATCCCTCCCCCCTGCCAGCCTCCCCATGGTGGGGGCTGAGATGCCTGCAGCAAGCCCCTGGCTTGGTGAGCCCCAGCTCCTGGCCCTGGGGGCCGCCGGCACTCACCGAGCTGACGTGGGCCCATTCCCGCACGGCCTGGATCAGGTCCGGCTCGTCGATGGCCAGCCGGTCGCTGCGCAGCACGGCCACCAGTGCCACGGCCGACAGCTCGTGGAAACTCCGTGTCTGCACCACCTCCTGCGGCACCGCAAACGGGCCGGATCACCCCTGGCAGCGGGCCTGACCCCCACCTGGCACGGGGCGGGCACAGAACCTCTCCCCACACCTCCCGGGCATGTACCCTGCCGCCCACCCCACCCCCATCACCCCCTGTCCCTGTCCTACTAGCCCTCTGCCCCGCCCCCATCCCACCACCCCTGCCTTGCACCATCCGTCCCCCCTCTGCCCTGCCCCCATCCCACCACCCCTGCCTTGCCCCATCCCGTCCCCCCTCTGCCCCGCCCCCATCCCACCACCCCT
>NW_020687162.1:0-1255 GCF_002925995.2 Terrapene triunguis | reverse complement strand
CAGCATGGAGCAATGGCGAGTTGCTGGACCTCATCAGTGTTTGGGGGAAGGAAGCTGTCCAGTCCCACCTGCGCTCCAGCCGTAGCAATTACGATACCTTCGGGAAGGTATCAAAGGACATGATGGAAAGGGGCCATAACTGGGACGCCCTGCAGTGCAGGATTAAAGTGAAGGAGCTGCGGAGTGCCTACCACAAAGTCCGCGACGCAAATGGCCGCTCGGGTGCTCCCCCCGCGACCTGCCAATTCTACAAAGAGCTGGATGCGATACTTGGGGTTAACCCCATCTCCGCTCCGAGCACCACCATGGACACTTCAGAGCCGGGGGGGGGAAGAGGAGGAGGAGGAGGAGGAAAACGGGAGTCATGGTGGTGGGCCGGATGGAGACACCCAGGAATCCCTGGAGCCATGCAGCCAGGAGCTCTTCTCGAGCCAGGAGGAAGGTAGCCAGTTGCAACGGCCAGTACTTGGTGGAGGACAAATAGAAGAGCAGGTTCCCGGTAAGCGGTTTTTTTTTTTTCGGGAAGGAATTTTTTCGGTGCGGGCTCTTTGGGAGAGCAGGGTTAGGCATGCATGCCTAGATGCGGAATAGTGCATTGATGTGGTTTATCACATCGCGGTAATCGGCCTTGGTAATCTCCTCGAATGTCTCATCCAGAACGTGTGCAATGCGCTTGCGCAGGTTTATCGGGAGAGCCACCGTGGTCCTTGTCCCAGCCAGGCTAACATGTCCGCGCCACTGTGCCACGAGGGGCAGGGGGACCACTGCTGCATACAGGCAAGCTGCATATGGGCCAGGGCGGAAGCCGCATTGCAGTTGAAGACCCTCCCTTGCTTCCCAGGTCACCCTCAGCAGCGAGATATCGTCCAGGACGAACTCCTGTGGAAAATGTTGGGACAGTGTTCAGTGTAGGTGCCCCCTGAAGCTGTTGGCTCTCCCCAAGGCACAGAAACCCAGAGGACAGTGCAGCCCTGAAACAATCAGTCCCCCTTACTCACCATTTTGAGGCTCCCGGGGGATGTGTGTGCTCTGCTATTGTGTAGACCCTGTGTGTTTTCTACTCCTTAAAGTGCGGGGGGAATCATTACTCTGTCTGGTATAAACAATGCTGCCTCTGTTAAATGTTGCATTTTGCCTATACAGCTGCATCAACCTTGAGACCTCAGCCGTCCCTCTTATCGCCTGCTCAGAGACTGCAAAGACTCAGGAAGAGACCGCGAAAAAGCAAAGAAGATATGCTGCAAGAAGTGATGCG
>NW_020687161.1:0-2961 GCF_002925995.2 Terrapene triunguis | reverse complement strand
GCCTGGGCAGAGAAATTGGGGCTAAGCTTAAACTTGTACACCTCTCCACTCTTAACTACGACGGCTGCTCCTGTAAATCGCTTTCCATCTTCTACATAACTAGACCCATCAACGTATCCTTCAATATCGGGATTGGGCCAGGGCAAATCTGAGAGATCAGGGCGAGGTTTAGTCTCTTGCTGCAAAACTTCAATACAATCGTGGGTGGGGCTAGTCCCACAGGGAACTTGGGGATTAGGCAGTAAAGTAGCTGGATTAAGGGAACTGACAGTCTTGAAAGTCAGGTTAGGGGCCAACAAAAGTCCCACCTCATATCTACTATGCCGACTGGGATTTAGATGCTTTTCCCCGGCTCCTGTTCCCAGTATCTGAGGTATCCCATGGGGCACCACAACCTCAGTGTCCCCACCCAGGGTTAGTTTCTCAGCCTCCTGTACGAGGAGAGCGGTTGCAGCCACGGCTCGTAAACAAGCCGGCCAGCCTTTAGCAACTGGGTCTAATACCTTTGAGTAATAACCTATAGGTCGCCAGGTCGGTCCCGACCTTTGGCACAGGACTCCAGATGCCACCCCTCCCCTCTCGTGAACGTATAGAGTGAACGGCTTCCGGGAGTCCGGGAGAGCTAAGGTGGGAGGCTGAACCAAGGCTTTTTTAAGCTCTTGAAATGCTTTTTCTTTTTCCTTGGTCCATGACCAGTGTAACAGACCCTCTTTAGTGAGGGACTCATATAGTGGTCTGGCCTTCCCTCCATAGTCAGGGATCCAGAGCCGGCAAAAACCGGTTAGTCCTAGGAAAGCCCTCAACTCTCTGGGGCTCTGGGGTCGAGGGCTCTCGAGTATAACTTGGATCCTATCTTTACCCAAGCTACGACGTCCCTGACAAAGATGATACCCGAGAAAAGTGACCTGCTGCTGAACCAATTGAGCTTTTTCCCTGGAAACCTTGTACCCCTGAGCTCCAAGAAAATTAAGAAGTTCTATAGTTTGTTCTCTGCAAGCTGTCTCTGTCTCAGTACTTAAAAGCAGATCATCACAATACTGAACTACGTTGCACGAGGGGTGTCTAGCCAGGAACGGGGCCAGATCTCTTTTTAGCTGGCTGCCGAAAATCTCGGGTGCACAAGTAAGTCCCTGGGGGACAACAGTCCAGAGATACTGAGCCTTGTAATGGGTGTCTGGGTCCTCCCATTCAAAGGCGAACAGTTTCTGAGACTCCTGATCAAGGGGTATGGAAAAGAAAGCATCCTTTAAGTCTATTACAGAAAACCAGCTGTGGTCCTTGGGGACTTGGCCCAAGATAGTGTGAGGGTTTGGGACCACTGGGTAGGGGGCCTCTATTAACTTGTTAACTTGTCTTAGGTCCTGGACCAATCGATACTGCCCATTTGGTTTAGGCACTCCCATTATCGGAGTATTATACGGGGAAGTGCCCTCCCTTAACCAGCCGTATTGCAAAAACTTTTGAATCAGAGGCTTCAACCCGATTCGAGTAGTTAACTTAAGGGGGTATTGTCGAATTCTGACTGGGCTGCTTCCTTCCTTAAGGGAAATATGCACTGGTAAAGCGTTTCGAGCCCGTGCAAAGCCTCCCTCCTCAGCCCAGACCTTAGAGTTAACCCCCGGCAGCTGGTCCCTTTCACTCTCCGGCTGCGTAAGGGGAGGATTTTTAGCACTCAGAAGGGCCATTTGATAATTAGAGATTTGTTGTTTAGGGAGTCTAACTTCCATAGTCCCATTATTATTGAACGAGATTTCTGCCTGTAATTTAGTAAGCACATCTCGTCCTAGCAGCGCAATGGGACAGGAAGGACTACAAACGAATTGATGGGAGATATGATGGTCCCCCACTTTTACTAGGAGGGGAAGAGTTTTTTCCAATTTTATGTTTTGTCCCTCTATCCCTTGAACTATAGCACACCCTTGAGCCCTTCCTTGGGGAGCCTCTGCGAGGGGAAGCAAACTAAGGGTAGCCCCTGTATCAATCAGGGCTTGAACTGGGCGGCCCCCTACCTCAATTGTTACCGTGGGATCCAGGCTGGCGGGCTGTGCCGCCAGAAGGGGCTGCTGGGTCCCCCGGCCTCCCTATACAAACGACTCTTCTTCCGCGCCGTTATAAAAGACGGGCGCGGGTGGGACTCTGTTTCTGTATCCCTCCCCTCTGGTGTGTCGCTGGGGACATTCATTCTTCCAGTGTCCCTCCTCTTTACAGATAGCGCATTGATTTCGTCCCAAGCGGGGGCCTTTTCCCTTCCCCTGAGGTCCTGTTTGCCCCTTAGTTTTGTCCCCCCCTTTTTCCACTTCCCTTCCTCAGGGCCATTGCTAGCATGCGGGCCCCCTTTTTCCGTTCCTCATCGTCTCTGCGATCATAAACCTTTAACGCAATCTCTAAGAGCTCCTCTATATTTTTACCCGATGCCCCGTCTAATTTCTGCAACTTTTTCCTAATGTCCTCATAGGACTGCCCAATGAAGAGGGGAATCAGCACCCGCTTCCCATTGGCATCCTCGGGATCGAGGTCTGTGTACCTTTTACAGGTGTTACACAGGCGCTCGTAAAAGGCAGCTGGATTCTCATTCTTTTCCTGTCGAATATTATACAGCTTGGCCCAATTTGGAGTCTTTCTAATACAACGTTTCATCCCCTGTATTATAGCTACAGCATATCTGCGATGGTGGTCTCGACCCTCACCAGTGTCATGGGGCCAATTGGGCGCAGTCTCAGGGAGCTGGTTGGCTATATCAGCTGCCCTCGTTCCCCCTGTTGCTAGTCCCTCACGGGCTTTCGAGAGGACCAAGCGCCTCTCCTCCGCAGTTAGTAGGGTATTTAGAGCAATTCTCATATCGCCCCATGTAGGATTATGGGCCGAGACCAAGGTTTCAAAGACTGCTGTCAGTGGAGCAGGATCCTCTGAGAAGGGGGGGGTTCTGGTGCTTCCAGTTATATAGGTCGCTCGTAGTGAAGG
>NW_020687160.1:0-1840 GCF_002925995.2 Terrapene triunguis | reverse complement strand
CCACTTGCTTCTGGACAGTCAGAGCTGCTCGCATCCGGGTGTCCTTGTGCTTCAGGGCAGGGGACAGCAACTCACAAAGTTCCAGGAAAGTTCCCTTACGCATCCGAAAGTTTCGCAGCCACTGTGATTCATCCCAGACCTGCAGCACTATGCGGTCCCACCAGTCCGTGCTTGTTTCCCGGGCCCAGAATCGCCATTCCACAGCATCAACATGACCCATTGCCACCATGATGTCCACGGCGCAGGGTCCCGTGCTTTGTGAGAGATCTGTGCCCCTGTAGTGAGTCCATATTGGTTAACCGGGAAGTGGGCGGGCTTACCCGCCCACTGCTAAAGGCCCCTCCCCCAGCCTAGCGGGAAGGACCACTGGACCCAGATACCAAATAATTCCTTGGGACAACTAATAAAAAAACAGGGAGTAAGGTGACGGTTAAAGGTTCAAAATCAGGGAACCAAATGGGGACACCGAGCAAAGAACCCCGGACAGCGCCCACTGCTCCTCAAAGGTGGTAAGGGAGCCAGCGGACGCTGCCCAGTGGAACTCCGCCCGGAGACGTGAAACCAAAAAATTACGGAAGTAGGCCCCACAATCGCAGAGCACCCCCTCGGTCAACATCTTCTCCCTGGTATTATAGATGGTAAGCTTAGCCAGGGCCAGGAAGAGGTTGACGAGGAGATCCCGCGACTTCGTGGGGCCACGGATAGGGTGTGCATAAATAAACAGGTGAGGGGAAAAGTGTAGCCAGAACCTCAACAAGAGATTCTGGAGGAGCCGAAACAGGGGTTGCAGCCTGGCGCACTCGAGGTAAGCGTGCGCCAGGGTCTCCCGTAGGCCGCAAAATGGGCAGGCCTCGGGAATGGGAGTGAACCGCGCCAAGTACACGCCCGTGCTCACGGCCCCGTGAAGGAGCCGCCAACCAATATCCCCGGCGGGCCTGGGAACTAAGGTGGAGTAAAGACTAGCCCACCGGGGCTCCTCACCCTCCACAGGTATCAAATAGTCCCGCCATTTGGTGTCAGGCCGGGACACGAGGGTGAGGAGATGCAACGTGTGGAGCACGAGTGTGTACAGATGGTCTCTGGGCGCGGTTCGAAACCGGACCGGCTGCAAAGCGTGCAGCCGGCTTAGATTATGGGATCGGGGAAGTCGGGGGGGCTCACGGGACAGGGGCCCAATAAAAAGATCCGGAGGGCCCGGGGTGAGGGGTGGGCGGGGAACGCCCTCCCGTAGGGTCCGCCACAGGAAATCGAGAGCGGGAGGTGACAACGCAGCGCCCACCTCCCGGAGTACACGCAGAGGGGTCGTAAGGGTGGAGAGCCCCATGCGCTGACCAAGCGTGCGGGGATCCACCCAGTCCCCTCTGGTGTAGTCCAGGAGGTCTCCGACCCTGGTGGTTTCCGCCAGGACCAACCTCCGGCTCACCGAGGGTGACTCCGCCACCTGCACACGGAGATCGGGATTGTGCAGCAGGGGCTCCGCGAGGAGATCCTCGCCCTCGGTGGCCACAGTGGACCTGGTCGCCGAGAAAAGCTTCCAGGTCCGGAGAAGGTCCTGGTAGAAGACCGGCAGCTCCGAGAGGTCTCGCGGAAGACCTCTCGGATGAAGAAAAAGGAGCTGCCGGTCGTATCGGAGCCCTCGGAGGCGGCGAAGAAAGGCGTGCGCTAACGTGCTCCATGCCGGACTACCAGCACCATAAAGGAGCCTCTGCAGGGCCTGGAGGCGGAAGACATGGACCTGGCTACGTAGACAGACCAGGCCCTGTCCCCCCTCCTCCAGGGGGAGACTCAGAACCCCTGCAGAGACCCAGTGCAGTCCCGGCCAGAAAAACTCCAGGGCCAT
>NW_020687159.1:3267-7426 GCF_002925995.2 Terrapene triunguis | reverse complement strand
GAGGGAAGGATCTAAAGGTAAACCTGGCCCTGACTCTTCTAGAGGAGGTCATGGGGGCCCAGAGGATAGGAACTCTCACCCCAAGAACGAGCACGTTAAATGCTATCACTGTGGTATGATGGGCCACATGAGACCAGACTGCCCGACCCTGAAGGGCAGCCCAGAACCAGCAACCCCAAATGCCACGGCAAATGCTAACCCTGTTGTTATAAACTCACAGGCAAGCTACACCGAGCCCAGTGTTGGTGCCCTGTGTGCAAATGCTGTTTTGTGGTCTCTGAAGAGGTAGACCTTAAAACTCACATTAAAGCTAAATATGGGGGAAATAACGCAGAGTTTATTAGCAGTGCAGAAGTGAATGGAGTAAGGTGTATGGCATGGAGGGACACCGCAGCAGATATCACTTTGGTTAAAGCAAGTCTTGTCAGGGAGGAAGATTATTTGCCAGGTGAAGATGTAACTGTTGTAGCCTTTTCTGAGTATTTTGTCATGGTGCCTTTGGCTAAAATCCACCTGAAATGGAAGGGATTTGAGGGCACCATGGTTGTGGGAGTAAAAGACACAATCCCTAAGGATATTATGATTGGAAATGATATTAAAGCTATGGTCAGTCAAGTTAACACAACCCAGGCACAGGAGGGGATTGATCCTAAGGTTGTGCCTATGGAGGGTTTCTCCAAAAGTTTGTCTTTGGAAAGTAGCTGGTTGGCTGTGAATGAAGTTTCTGAATGTCTGTCTAATGTCTCAGAAGTAAATCTGGAATTAGATCAAGAGAAGGGAGAGGAGAACAAGGAATTCTGAATGAGCCTAGGCAGTCTGGTGAGCTGATGGCTTTATCTAGTCAGCAGTTTGGGAAGGCAGGGAGAGTGGAAGATGAATGTCCCTAGACCTTACCTGTTTCCTGTGTGAAGAATAGTGACAGTGAAGGAAATGTGCCTGTGTCTGTCAGGGGTATTGACTTGCCTATGGAGGAAGCTACCTCGGTCTCCAAGCAGTTGTCTGTGAACAGCCCTGTGTGCTGGGACAAGGGAAATGAAATCCCAAGCTGTGTGTCTGGTGAAGGAGAACGTATCTCCGGCTCTTCTTTGTCTGTGGAGCAGACAGAAGGTGCCTTTCAGCCTGTGAGGGTTGAGAATAGTGCAGTTGTCTCAGAGTTGGTTCTGGATTCAACTAAAGCCCAGGAAGGAAATGGTCCTAAGTCTGTGTCTGCTGGGGAGAATGGCACTGTAACTAGGTTACATCCAGTTAGTGTCATGGCAAAATCCCAGAGACCAGACAATTCTGGTGCTTGTATTTTGCCTATTGCTAGTGTGTGGTTGGTGAAGGGTGTAGCAACTCTGTCTAATCAGGGTAATACCCTAGCCAGGGCACAAGGAGAGCATGAAGGTGATTTGGTTGTGTTACCTATCGATGGTGTGGAAACTTGTAGCAAGAAGGAAAGGATTCCTGAATTTGTGTGTGGCAAAGGGAAGGGAAATATTTCTAACCTTTTATCTAGGAAGTCTATAAGTTTGCCGGAAAGGGGGTTGTGTAGAAATCAGCCTAATGGGCCAAAGGTATTCATGCAAGCAAACTCTCACCCTCAGACTCTTTGGATTTGTGTGGTATCTCTGTAAGACAGAGTCAGCCTTGGAAATGATAGCAGTTACGAATATGAAAACTGGTGGACTGGCTCCTGTCTGTGGTAATGCAAATTACTTGCCTGGCTGGGAGAGGAAGGACTTGCTAATAGCTGTTAGCACAGAGAGCCCACCCCATCAGCCAGTGAAGTCTGTTAAGCAAGAGAAATCAGGGTTTAATCCTGCAGGACAAGGAGGAAAGAGAAGACTGAATTTTGCAAAGGGAAGCCACAGGTTAACCCTAAAATGCCCAAACTCCAATGGTATTGAGCCAAAGGTGTGGCATGACAACCATGGACACTTGCAATGAATTTGTTGTTATTGCTAATGGTAATTTTTGTAACTAACGTGTTGCTATTACCACAAACTGTAAAAATGTACAATGTGCCTAATCTTTTGGAAAATCCCTTGAACAGGTTAAAAGGAATACATGAGAACACACGTTATGTTAAAAGGCCTTGTTATACTGGTGTTTCACAGTTAATGCCTGTAAACAGTACTGGAACTTTTCACAGGAGAAAAGACATTCCAGACCTGATGTGCTGTATGAAAAGGGAAACTGAGGCACACTACCATATTGCTTTTACAGCTAAATGCCAAGATTCCTGTACTATGAACAACCTTAATGTCTACATTAACTTGATGTTGATTGGGTTCCAAACATTTGCCAGAGCTTGTATGAATAAAATAGCTGTTTTCTTTAGCTCTTGGCAAGATCACATGAAACATACAGGAACCATGCTGCAAGAGCAGATCCAATCTACTATTGTTCTAACTAAGTTTTACCTTGAGTTTGTAAAGAGATTCAATCATGTTATTGAACATGACTTTGATAAACCATTTCTGTTATACACTGGTATGGCTTCTAACCCAATACTAGCTGTAGTGAGACAAACCCAAGAATGGGGAGCTCTTGGGATGCAGTCAGTGATGTTTGTATCATCCCTTCCTGCATCAATTTTGCGTTGGGGGGTGTGACGTTATTGATATCATCTGGGACCATATAGATCATTGTTGCAACCAAGGTCCTGTAGTGGCACCCAAATCTTGTATAAAGGGGGTCAAATGGGGTGTGTAAGACAAGGTTATGGTTTGCTGGTTATGATTATGCTGTCTATATGTGTGTATCAATTTTGTAGTTGAAGTTATGAATATTGGCTCTATACTGTCTGTATTTCAAACTTATGCTATGTTTCTGGGTGACATCCCAGACAAGCTGGTGTTAGCTCTGCCTAGCCTGCTTGATGGCCCATTAAGGACCATCAGCTACAAAACTGACCCATTGAGAGAAGGCAAATACGCCTTGTAACTCAGCAAGGCATGCAGGGACCTGCCTATGTGACTCCAGACTCCATTTTGCTGTAATTTTCCACAGTAAGGACAAAGAGATGTTCTTACACCTGGAGGAGACTATAAAAGGCTGATGCCTCATCTCCATCTTGTCTTCAATCCTGCTTCTGACTTCTGGAGGGACTTTGCTACAACTGAAGCTCTGAACAAAGGACTGAATGACCCATCCCAGCTGGGGATGTTCCAGAGACTTGATTTGAACCTGCAGTTTATTCCATCACTGCTACAAGCCTGAACCAAGAACTTTGCCATTACTGGATGTCATTGATTCCATGTAACCAATTCTAGCTCTCATCTAGATCTTCTTCCTTTTATAAATAAACCTTTAAATTTTAGATTCTAAAGGACTGGCAACAGCGTGATTTGTGGGTAAGATCTGATTTGTCTATTGACCTGGGTCTGGGGCTTGGTCCTATGGGATCGGGAGAACCTTTTTTCTTTTATTGGGGTATTGGTTTTCATAACCATTTGTCACCATAACGAGTGGGACTGGTGGTGATACTGGGAAACTGGAGTGTCTGAGGGAATTGCTGGTGTGACTTGTGGTTAGCCAGTGGGGTGAGACCAAAGTCCTCTTAGTCTGGCTGGTTTGGTTTGCCTTAGAGGTGGAAAACCCCCAGCCTTGGGCTGTAACTGCCCTGTTTGAGCAATTTGTCCTGAGTTGGCACTCTCAGTTGGGTCCCGCCAGAGCCGCATCGTCACAAGCACATCCCCGTCTCTCTGCATCCAGGTGGGCTCTGCCTGCCCCCCCTCTCCACCCCCGAGCCCCCCTGCTTCCCAGCTGGGCATCTGATACCCCCGGCCCCAGGCCCCCCCTCTGTCCATTGTCTTCTCTCCAGGTAAACAGGGTTGTAAACCGGGGCCTCCTCTCCTCGCTTCTGTCCTCTGGCTGGAACCGGCTGGTTAGGTCTCTGGGTCCTCACTCTGCAGCCCATTGTCCTCCCACTGGCCAGAACCGGCTGCGTCTCCTCAGCTGGGCCTCCGGGGTCTCAGGTCACCGGTCGCTGGGGTATCCATCCTCCCGGCCACCGGCTGGGTCCCCACGTCCTCTCTCCGGTCCTCTGCAAAACAACCTCCCTCTCCCCTCACCTCGTTAAACCAGTAACACCCAGGGAAACTGAGTCCCACCCCCTCCGCATGCAAACCATTGAAACCCCACAGAGAACAAGAAAACCCCCCACTTCGTCACA
>NW_020687159.1:969-3167 GCF_002925995.2 Terrapene triunguis | reverse complement strand
TTCAGGGCCCCCCCCCGTGGTACAGCATCGGCTATAACATTGGCACTCCCCCTCCCCCTGGCACAGCCCTCTCGACTGCACCCCCCTGGACCGGCGGTGCCCCCTCTCAGGGGCTTCCACCCAGTTGACACCCCGCGGGTTCTGCTTGGCCGCCATTCCCTTCATCTTCAGGCACTGGGCCACCTTGTGCCCCTTTTGGCCACAGTAATTACACCTCATGTCCCTCAAGTCCCACCTTGGAGAGGGCTCAGGGTGACTCCCCTTCTGAGTCCCCGATGTGGGTCTCCCCCCTCCCCCCGATCTACCATCCACAAACTCATCTGCCAGCGCCCCTGCACTGCGCCGATCTTTGGGCTTCCGGTTCACTAGCTGTCACGGAGTCCCCGGGCGATGCTCTGGAACTGCTCCCCACAAAGCCAGGCAGGACCTTGGGGAGCCTCCTCTCCCTCGGAGCAGACCGTCTTCAGGGCAAGGAGCTCACAGGGCTTCACCTCCTGGGTCTCTCCTGGGAGCATTCAGCATATGCCCCTCCGTGCGCTTCCCACAGCGAGTCCGCCCAGGCGGGGTCCCGGGAAGCCAGAGGGTTCTGCACCCCCCACTTCGCAGTCAGACGTGACTCTCAGCCAGCCAGTAAAACAGAGGTTTATTAGATGACAGGAACATGGTCTAAAACAGAGCTTGTAGGTCCAGCGAACGGGACCCCTCCGCCGGGTCCATTCTGGGGCCCAGCGAGGCAGACCCCCGTCTGCCCTCCCTTCCCATCGCCAGCTAGCTCCAAACTCCCGTCCAGCCCCTCCTCCTCTGGGCTTTGTCTCTTTCCCAGGCCAGGAGGTCACCTGATCCCTTTGTCTCCAACACCTTCAGTTGGCACCTTTGCAGAGGAGGGGCCCAGGCCATCAGTTGCTAGGAGACAGAGTGTCGGACATTTATGTACCCTGGCCCTTTGCTCTGCAGCAACCATACAACCTTATCCCACCACCTAGATACTTAAGCACTGCATAGGGGAAACTGAGGAAAACATTAAGAAGAGTCCCACTTCGTCACACTAGCCACATCTTAAGGTCCGGAGGGCAGATGTCATACAGCTGCTCCAACCCCACCAGGTTATACACGTCCTCCGCAGTAGTGGCCCCTGTGCCCTTCCCCCACTTGCAGAAATATTCCCCCAGCAGGTTGGTGACCTCCTTGTAAGAGACCCCTGGGGTCTTGCGTACACCCCGGAACCGTTTCCTGTATGCCTCGGGGGTCAGTTCAAACTTCAGCAGCAAAGCCTGTTTGAATAGGTCGTAGTCTCCCGTCTCAATACCATCCATTTGGCTGAACGCCTGTATGGCTTTGGGACCCAGCAGGGGGGTCAGACAGCGAAGCCTGTCTGCGGGGTCAATCTGGTTCAGTTCACAAGCCTTCTCAAAGGCTGTGAGGTCGGCATTAATATCCCCCACTCCCCGAACTGGGGCAGCAGTTTGGTGTCTAGATTCCCCACACCACTGGCATCTCGGGGCCCTTCCCCACTTACCCCGCGGCAGGACCTCTTGGCCCGTCTCTCGTCCATCTCCAACTCGTGCTTCCTCTGTTCTACACGGTCCGCTCGTTCTCTCTCTCTGTCCACCAGCCTCCGATCCTCCAGCTCCAGCTCCTTTGCTTTCAGCTGCAGCTCCAGTCTCCGCAGCTCCTCTAGGGAGGAACCTGACTGGGGTCTCCCTGTACTGACTGGGGAGTCAGGTCTGACCCACTCCCGGTCACTACACAGACTGCCCCCACGGCTACTCCCCGGCTCTCCAGGCACCCCGGGAGCCCCCCTGGGGTCTAAAGCCTGCGCCCGTCAGACGGGTCATTCTCTACAAGCTGAGCAATCAGCCGCTCCTTAGTGAGCCTCCCCACGCTCAGCCCCCTCTCCCTGCACAGACGTGCCAGGTCGCTCTTACGGAGCTGGTTCTAGGCCATTTCCAGGCTGGTTCCGTTCAATACCCTCGTTCTATCGCTGGCAGCCACTCACTGCAAAGCGCCTGCGCTCGCAGCCAACGTCTACAGGGTGCATCCACGAAACATCCCACTTCTGACACCATGTTGTCACGGACTCACAGATCGCACCCAGTCTTGGCCCCATGCGGTCCGTGGGGGGGTGCCCCTTTTAGTGAGACAGCCCTTCTTGGGGGTCCACTCTCTCTCGGGGTCAGGCCCCTCCACCTCCTGGAGCC
>NW_020687159.1:483-869 GCF_002925995.2 Terrapene triunguis | reverse complement strand
CTCTCCAGCCCAGAGCCCCCCTGCTCCCAGCTGGGCATCTGATATCAGTGGTCCCAAGCCCCACTGTGACGGGTTGGATCACAGAAACCCCCTTGGGAGCTGCCACCTGATGTGCAAAGACTACCTCTGCTCCTGTTTTCCCTGCCAGCTCAGGACTCCAGCACCCTGTCTTGCTGAGCCAGACACTCCCGTCTGCTCCAACACAGACCCAGGGTCTGAATCACTTGCCCCAAAGCTGCAAGTTTACCTGAAAACAGCTCACAGAAGTGTGCTTGTCTCTAGCACTCAGATGCTCAACTCCCAATGGGGTCTAAACCCAGATAAATCCGTTTTACCCTGTATCTGTATAAAGCTTATGCAGGGTAAACTCATAAATTGTTCGCCCT
>NW_020687159.1:0-383 GCF_002925995.2 Terrapene triunguis | reverse complement strand
TACCTAAAAACAGCTCACAGGAGTGTGCTTGTCTTTAGCACTCAGATGCCCAACTCCCAATGGGGTCTAAACCCAGATAAATCCGTTTTACCCTGCATAAAGCTTATGCAGGGCAAACTCATAAATTGTTCGCCCTCTATAACACTGATAGAGAGATATGCACAGTTGTTTGCTCCCCCAGGTATTAATACATACTCTGAGTAAATTACTAAATAAAAAGTGATTTTATTAAATACAGACAGTAGGATTTAAGTGGTTCAAAGTAGTAACAGACAGAACAAAGTAAGTCACAAGCAAAATAAAATAAAATGCGCAAATCTATGCCTAATCAAACTAAATACAGATAATCTCACCCTCAGAGATGCTTCAGTAAGTTTTTCTCA
>NW_020687158.1:0-2672 GCF_002925995.2 Terrapene triunguis | reverse complement strand
TTGGGGACAATATATACCTTCAAGTCAGCGGCACTGCTATGGGTACCAGCATGGCCCCACAGTATGCCAACATCTTTATGGCTGACTTAGAACAACGCTTCCTTAGCTCTCGTCCCCTAACGCCCCTACTCGCGCTACATTGATGATATCTTCATCATCTGGACCCATGGAAAAGAAGCCCTCGATGAATTCCACCATGATTTTAACAATTTCCATCCCACCATCAACCTCAGCCTAGACCAATCCACACAAGCGGTCCATTTCCTAGACACTACTGTGCTATTAAGCGATGTCACATAAACACCACCCTATACCGGAAACCCACTGCCCGCTATACTTACCTACATGCCTCCAGCTTCCATCCAGGACACACTACACGATCCATTGTCTACAGCCAAGCTCTAAGATACAACCGCATTTGCTCCAATCCCTCAGACAGAGATAAACACCTACAAGATCTCTATCAAGCATTCTTAAAACTACAATACCCACCTGCTGAAGTGAAAAAACAGATTGACAGAGCGAGAAGAGTACCCAGAAGCCACCTACTACAGGACAGGCCCAACAAAGAAAATAACAGAACGCCACTAGCTGCCACCTTCAGCCCCCAACTGAAACCTCTCCAGTGCATCATCAAAAATCTACAACCTATCCTGAAAGATGATCCCTCACTCTCACAGATCTTGGGAGACAGACCAGTCCTCGCTTGCAGACAGCCTCCCAACCTTAAGCAAATACTCACCAGCAACCGCACACCATACTACAAAAACACTAACCCAGGAACCTATCCTTGCAACAAAGCCCGATGCCAGCTCTGTCCACATATCTATTCAAGTGACACCATCATAGGACCTAACCACATCAGCCACACCATCAGGGGCTCGTTCACCTGCACATCTACCAACATGATATATGCCATCATGTGCCAGCAATGCCCCTCTGCCATGTACATTGGCCAAACTGGACAGTCTCTACGCAAAAGAATAAATGGACACAAATCTGACATCAGGAATCATAACATTCAAAAACCAGTGGGAGAACACTTCAGCCTCTCTAATCACTCAGTGACAGACTTGAAGGTGTCAGTTTTGCAACAAAAAAACTTCAAAAAACAGACTCCAAAGAGAGACTGCTGAACTCTAATTAATATGCAAATTAGACACAATTAACTTAGGTCTAAACAGAGACTGGGAATGGTTGGGTCATTACACTAATTGAAATTTTTTCCCCCCATGTTAAGTTCTCCTCACACCTTCTATGGGTCATCTCGATTATCACTTCAAAGTTTTTTCTTCTGCTGCTACTGATAGCTCATCTCAATTGATTGGCCTCTTACAATTGGTATGCGTACTTCCACCTTTTCATGTTCTCTGTATGTATAAATATCTTCTGTCTGTGTGTTTCACTCTATGCATCTGAAGAAGTGAGCTGTATTCCACGAAAGCTTATGCTGAAATAAATTTGTTAGTCTCTAAGGTGCTACAAGTACTCCTGTTCTTTTTAATTGGAGACTGGTTTTTTTTGTTTTTGTTTTGTTAATCTCTTTTCTTTCTTCCCAAGGTTCAAACAGTGGGAGCAAAGGAAAATAAGTTAGTCCTGGGATTCAGTGGAGTGGAAGGAAGGGTGCCCCCAGGTTTGGTATGGCACTTCTCCTTTCTTAGATTGCCATATGACCATTTGTTCTGTTAACACTGCCTTCCCAGTTAACATTAGGTTTGGTGTTTGCCTTGGGCTTAACCTTCAGTGGTAATTAAGACCAAATATTTGCTCACATTAAAATGGCTCTGTGGTTTTCATTCTACCCTATTGACTGAGGCCAAATGAGACTAGCCTGAAATATTCTAGTGTGCCCCAAAGGTCCCAGGAGTGAGGAATTTTCCAATACTGTAGGAGTCATTTCGAGTATTATCATGACGTTGCTGTCATGCTGGGGATCATAACCTTGGTAGTTTATAACTATCCTCAATTAAAGAGACTGCCTCTGGCTGCCAGCAATCAAACTGGTCCAATCAAAACCATTCTTTTTGGCTTTGGGTATAGTACCAAAGGTGGAGCTACAGCTCTGGTAACCGATGAGTGTCTCTGTGTGGAGGGGTGGTTCAGTATTCCTTCCCAGTAAGTATTCACCCTCATCTGTGGGAATTATTTAAGATGCACTCTTTATCAGTGGATGCTACATACTTTATGCATGCAGCTCAACTGCTTATGCTGCAGGTCTTGTAAACACACCCACCAACACTTGGTATTACACATTGCAAGCTTTATGCATCTGGAGTCACTACATGCTTTGTTCAAGTATACCACCTGCTTCTCTGCCAAGATTCCCTCCCACATCTGGGACTTTTCTTCTGCTCTCTAGCAAGCCTCCTCTAATCTCCTACCACATTGCCAGCTTCTCCTGCCTCCCACTATCAGCTTGGACAATTCTATACTGCCCAGCCATCTATTCCTCTCCCTCCCTTCCTTCTGAAACACATGGCCAGAGCGGGGAGCTGAGTACAGCTGAGCTGAGGCAACTGTTCCTTGTTCTCTTTAACTCGTGTGTGCTGTCAGATGTGCAGAGGCAGCCTGGGGACAACAGATGCTTGAACTGACAGTATTGCCACCCGAGGCAGAGGCATTAGCACTGTGCGAGGTGGAAAGATAGCTCTGGAGACCCACTGAGGAGTTAT
>NW_020687157.1:0-3545 GCF_002925995.2 Terrapene triunguis | reverse complement strand
ATCTGGTCACCCTAATATTAGTGTACTTGAAATCCAGGCTAGATAATACTTATTGCTACTCATTATAATTATTTCCCACCCTTGCCTATGCAGCCACTGGGAACTGTCCTGTTGCTACCAAGACTGATTCTTGATGCAAGTGCCAGAATCCTAGTTATTTCTATTTATGTTCATTTGCCATGGGAAAAATATAACTTAGAATTAGAGAAACGTGTTACATGTCTAATGACACAGTGAATTAATGTATTCTCATTCCACAATTCATTGGAATAAATTGGTCTCCAGAGGGAGAGATCTTTAGGTGCATAAATGCCTTTGAAAATCTGACCTTAAGTCCTCAGTTTATCAACATATTTGGATGAATGAAGATCCAAGACAAAAAACAAATCAGATTTTCCCATGCTCTTCTTTGCCACTCCCCTCTGGAGACCAATTTATTCCAATCAATTGTGGAATGAAAGGACATTATTTCTGTATGTCAATAGGAGTTTGATGCATAGGCACTCTTGAAAATCCCACTAGGCACCTATCTGCACCTCTAGTTGGCTAAATACATTTGAAAATATGACTCTTAAGCTCTGATCCTGCAACTGGATTCCAGAGGGGTGCAGGATTGGAGCCTTATTTCTCTTGTTCATCCACCTTGCAATAAAAGCAATAATCAAGGAAGACAAATGTGTGTTTGGTTTGAATATTTAGCGAGGCTTTAGAAATAAACAGCTCTACTTCTCAATGTGCCACTAACCAATAGGATTCCATTGCAAACAAATTCTTTAATTTTTACAGGGACATTAGCTTATGTAATATTATTATTAAATTTACTTGTTACAATTTATAATTTCTTAATTTTTCTATCTGGCAACATTCCCTGTTGTGTCTACAGGGCCGGCTCCAGGCACCAGCCTGGCAAGCAGGTGCTTGGGGCGGCCGCTGCGGAGAGGGGCGGCACGTCCAGGTATTCGGCGGCAATTCGGCGGACGGTCCCTCACTCCCGCTGGGAGCAAAGGACCTCCCGCCGAATTGCCGCCGCAATTTTTTTTTTTTTTGGCTGCTTGGGGCGGCCAAAACCCTGGAGCCGGCCCTGTGTGTCTAGTCTGGAGAAGTAAACCAGAACTCTATAAATATATTTCATGCCACACATTTGAATTTGTGCTATTATAACTAAAGCCAAATATTTTTCTTTTGCTAATTAGATGGCCGTGGCATAATGTTTACATATTTTAATGAAGTATCTAGTATCTCTGAAAAAAGATATTCATTATACAAGGACTTTTTTTTTTATTCCTAAGAAAAATTACAGGGATAGTTTCTTTGGCCCAGATTCATGCTCAAAGCTGTTCCTTCTTACAACATGGCTGAATTTGGCCCTCCATTCTCTGTGTCTGATCTATTTAAAAATAAAGTTGGTTCTGGAACCTTTTAAAAACTTTATAGAATCCTAATTGTGTATTAATATTTGATGCATTTTATAATTCTGAAGAAAGTATTGGTATTAATTCTGAAACTAATGATAATTCTAGCATTACTACTGTAATCCACAAAAGTTCTGGATTTATATATCTATATCTATATCTATATCTAGATATAGATATAGAATTTTTATTGTTATTATCAATATGGCCAATACAAACCCACTTTCAGTAAAAGACATGAACCATTAGTGCCATACATATGCTCAACATTCATAAAGTTATTGCTATTAATTTTACAAGGCTAAAGTCTGCTCATGCATACTCTCATTGAAGCCAAATCTGAAGATCAAATCTATATAGATAAGACCAAGAAGTCTCAGCTATTAGTCAATCAAACAAATCAGTAACACAGCTGAGGTGCATGCAATTAATGAATAACCATTAATTTTGGGGTTGGATATTTCCATAGATCTCAGTATTTATGCCACTTCCAATACAATTTAGTAAGGCCTAAATTAAAGATGAAATCTCTTAGGTGATTGAGATTTGCTAATCCTTTACGTAATCAGTTAAAACTGGTCTTTATATATATTAGTTTTGTTACATTTATATTCACATTAAGAACCTAATGTACTTGACACATTTTTTTTTTTTGCAAATGGTTATACTTGTGTCTACTTACAATATAGAGTGCAATACACTTGCATATGAAGACTGTAAACCCTGAAGAATGTTCTCTGTGGTGTTGATTAGCATTTTTTGGGGTGTGAATTTCTCTATAATTCCATGAGATCTCTTAGCTTACTAAAGTCTATTTTGTAAGACTGACAGATATTATCTTTCCCAGATGACTGTACAGGATGAAGTGCGGTTAGGTCTGAAAACCTACTAAGCATGATACTAGAGTTATGTTATAAAATGTTCCTTATACATGTGCACCCATCCAGTGAAAGAAACACTGCAAAAGAAGTAAGAGATGAAGAGAAAGGAAGGAGGGATGGAGGAAAAGGTAAAATGAAAAGGACAAACCCTAATGTCCCCAGTGATTCTATGGGACAAAATCCCAGGGAGGGAATAAAATTCTACCACCTTAAACTAGTGTTTTCCATGCCTAGAATTCAGCTGGCACCAGATGGATCAGACTGAGCAGGTTCCAAAACCTCTTGGAGGCTCTTACCTTCTAAACAGGGACGGCTGTTTTCTAGTAAAATCAGTAAAAGGAAAGGAGACAACTCGAAAGAGGCTCCTGCTCGCACTTTTATGGCCTGCTGACTTAGCTGCTTTTAGCAATAAACAATACTGGTTTCAGGCTCTTTACTGGTTTGCCAAAATCTCCCCGTACAGTGGCACTTACTGACATCTTGAAAAGACGCAATGTCCCCTTTGTAATACCTTCAACATAGATGGCTATGCCTAGTTGTCATCAACAAGGTGACCCCACCTTTGCTCTTATAGTCCTAGTATCACCATTTTGCCTGTGACCTCGGGGCGGGGGGAAGGGAGTGGAAAGAGGTTTAGCACAACCTTCTTTCTTTGTTCACCCCTCCACCACAGTGCATCCTTGCGGGGGCAGCCAGAACTTGGCTCTTCCCTTTTAAATCTGACCAGGTGATGGGTTGCTTAGGGGAGTGGTCTACAGAACATTTCACTCTACAACACCTGTACAACTATGATTCAGATCAGTGGTGAGCAAAAGTCATTACCCTCTGACCACTGTTGAGTGGCTTATTTGAAATGAATCAAGGTTCTTAACATAGTATCTTGTGGACATAGTATGTGGACATAGTATCTTGTAAACTTACCCTCTTGCTGGTCGTCTCGACAAGGAATGACTTAGCACAGAAAGTGAACTTTTATCTTTTCATACCTAGAGACTGTCCCTCCCTTTCAGAGCGGAGGCACCCTGATGGAGCAGTAGTTGGAGGATGGCTCTGCCAGTACAATTGTGTTGGGGGAGTGGGGATAGGGATGTGCTGAATCTGGGACGCATAAGGGTAACAGCTTGAAAGTGCTGCTTGACCCAGTCCATGGAGCCCAGGGGCATATAAGGAGAGGTAGCTTGAAAGTGCTGCTTCATCCAGCCCAGTGAGTCCAGAGACATATAAGGGGTCAGCTTGACAGTGCTGATTGACC
>NW_020687156.1:0-4031 GCF_002925995.2 Terrapene triunguis | reverse complement strand
GTGTGGACCTCAGAGCACTTTGAAAACATCAGCTCTAAACAGAAACCACAATGTGCCCTTAACTCAGGCCTGCACAACTCGTAAAGCGGCGAGGGCCATATTACTCCAAAGAAAATAGCTGAGGGCCGAAACCCGCCGGCCGTGCTGAAACACGCCCCCCCCCCAGCCCCGCCGAACCCCATCCCCCCCCCCAGCGCCGCCCAGCCCCCGTGTAAGCAAGCAGGACTCACCCGGGCGGCGCCTCCTGCTGGTCTTCTCGGGAATTAGCTCATCCAGCCGTTGGAGCGACCTCTGCAGGCCGGTGTCCCACTACCGCTGGCTCTGTGTCCCTCCTGGACTCCGGTGCCCTTTGATCTGGGGTGCTGCCCCCTGGCAATACCCCCACACTCTGGATCTTGGTCTCCTCTCTCTGGGGAACCCCCAATCCTCTAATCCCCACCTCACCTCAGTATAAGGCTACTGCCAGTCACTAACTAGCCCCCGTGCCCTGGGGTAGACTGCAGTATATCAGCCACTCATCACAGGCAAGGTTGGGTTTGGACCTGCTGCCTCCCTCTATAGCTGGGCTGCCCCTCTGCAGCCCTGGTACTGGTCTTAGGCCCTTAGCTAGGTCCGCAGCTTGGGGGTTTTCCAGGCTGGAGTTCCCCAACTCCTCTAGCCTTCCCCAGCCCTGCTCCACTCCCAGTACCCTGTTCAGCTCCCTAGCAGCCAGACCCTTCTCTCTCTACAAGCAGAGAGAGACTGGCTCTGGGCCTCTGGCTCACAGCCTTTTTATACAGGCCAGCTGGGGCCTGATTGTGGCATGGCCCAGCTGCAGCAGCTTCCCCAATCAGCTCAGCTTTTCCCCTGCCACAGCCCTCCCCCAAGGCTGTTTTAAGCCCTTCAGGGCAGGAGGGGGGTAACCACCCTGCTACACCCCCCGAAACACATCCCCCACCCCAGCGCTGCCCGCACTGCGGAAACAAACCCTCCTTCCCCAGCGCCGCCCCACCGAAACAGCTGTGGGCCGAAAAAGAAGGGTTTTTTTGGGGGGGGGGGAAAGAGGGTGTGATACTTTATTAAGAATTTTTCAATTAAAGCAAACAATTTTTTAAATTATTTTAATTTTTTTTATGAATCATAGAAAAATGAAAAACACCTGTTCCGTTGAAAGAAAACATTTGTAAATTTAATGAGAGATATTACATCTCTTTTCGGCAACAAGCTTGTCGTATTCGGGGGTCATATTGGAAGTGGATATTTTCATAATGTCTTCCAAATGGTCATCAGTCAGAGAAGAACGTTGCTTGTTTTTATTCATGTTCATGATGGAAAATGTTTGTTCACATATGTAAGTGCTTCCAAAAATGCTGAACGTTTTCAGTGCAACTTCAATAAGATTCTTGTATTTTTCATCGTCCAGACTTTTGTAGAAGTCCCACAGGCTGCTTTCTCTGTGCTTATTTCGGTAAACTGCCGAACATTGAAGTTCAATAACCTCCAACTGCAAATCTTGTGTCACTTCCTCTGGATCCACCGAAAAGGGATCTTCAATCAGCTTCAACTGGATGTCATCATCTTTAGACAAAGTAAGTCTTCTGTCAAATTCTTCAATCAAAAGATTGATGTGCTTTGCGTATTTTTCTCCTAACTCGGCGTGTTTGTTCTGAGGGATACCCTGTGCACAAGTGGGAAAGTGACACATTTCACCTTTTGACAGCTGATTTCTGAAAAGTTTCAATTTCATTTTGAAAGCTTTCACTGCTGCACACATTTGAAATATAAGTTGATTTTTTCCCTGAAGTTGAATGTTGAGATCATTCAGGTGTGCTGTAATGTCACAAAAGAAAAAGAGATCTTGATTCCAGGACTCATTTTCAAGCTCCGGGAATTTTATTGGCCCATTTTCTAGGAATTTTGCTATCTCCTCTTTCAAAGCAACAAAACGCTGGAGCACTCTTCCTCGACTCAACCACCTCACTTCCGTATGGTAGATTAAGTCGCTGCACTCGGCATCTTCCCCTTCAAGAAAGGCTCGAAATGTCCTATGTTTTAGTCCTCTAGAACGGATGAGGTTTACAATGGAAACTACCACTGACATTACATGCTCAAATTTTAAGACTTTGCTGCACAAAACCTGCTGATGTATAATGCAGTGATGTTTGGTTATTTGTCTCCCGATAAATTCTTCAAGAAGAGTAACTGCTCCAACATTTTTTCCACACATAGCTGGAGCACCATCAGTACAAATGGCCACCAAGTTTGTGAAATCTACTCCCAACTTATCATTCATGCACTTTATCACTTCACTGGAGATTTCTTTTCCAGTTGTGCGACCCATCATGGAGCACATGCCAACAAGTTCTTCAGTAATTTCAAAGTTTTTATCAATACCTCTAATAAAAATAAGAAGTTGGGCGGTGTCTTTTAAATCGGTGCTTTCATCCATAGCTAGGGAGTAAAAGCAGAATTCACTGACTCTCTGCTTTAACTGATCACTTAGATTAGTAGAAATGTCAGCTATTCTTCTCTGTACAGTCATGCGTGATAGACTGACATTCTCAAATATTCCCCTCTTTTCTGGACATAACTCAGATACAGCAATCAACATACACTTTTTTAAAAACTCGCCTTCTGTGAAGCATTTCCCAGCAGCAGCAATTTCCTTAGAAATTTGAAAGCTTACTTTAGTAACTGTATCGTTCTCAGTGCTCACTTTCTTGAAAATTTGCTGTTCTCCACTAAGGTTTTTCACTAAACTGGCTGCTTTAATTATTTTTTCATTTGGGTTCAATTTGGCGAGATTGGGATGTTTAGTTTCAAAGTGCCGCCGAAGGTTGTATTCTTTCGGAACGGCTAACGTTTCGCGACACACAAGGCACAGTATTTTGTCTTTGGAAACAGTACATAAGTATTTATTTGTCCATTCAGTGTTGAAAACTCTGTGCTCTGATTCTATTTTTCTCTTTTTCTTTTCACTCATGGTAGCCATTATGAAGCTCAAGATTTTGTTGAATAAATTCACACACAAGGGAAACTCTCAGTCACACACAAAGAGAAGAGATATCTCACGGCGCGTGGCACACTAGCAAGGCACTGACAGTGTGTGGAAGCCTGTAGAGGGGGAAAGAAACGGCGCACGTAGGGTAACCAGATCACAGCAGTAAAATAGGACCCACCCCCTCCCTGCTCGGCCCCACCATTACACCCCTCTTTAACCCCCAGGGGTCACTATATTACTGCACACAGCAGTACCAAAAATTAAAATACTGAAAATGGATGCCTCCTTCCAGCCACTGACTCGCCGCTCGCCTCCTCACCTCCCCCCAAGTATAAAGCCTCGCCGCCACTACCTGCCCACCTGCCCGCTTGGTTCGTCATCCCCCCATGAAATAAGGGGAGGGGAAAAGGGGGACAGTTTGAAGGGATTTTCTGGGGGTATGAACTAAGCCGGGGAGGGGGAAGGGGAGCAGTTTGAAGGGATTGGATGTGACTGTCCCACACACAAACACAGGGGCCGCAGGGAGCCCTGGGGGTGGGGGCAGTGTGATAGGGGCTGGGGAGGGATAAGGTCCCTGGACCAGGGAAGGGGGTAGCAGTCAGGGCAGGGCAGGTGCAAAACACACACACACACACACGGCCGGCTTTAGGAAGTGCGGGGCCCAATTCGAACATTTTTGGCGGGGCCCCAGCAGGGATGACTAGAAGAAGAAAAAACATGTAAAAAAAAGCCTTTCATTTCTTCCATGTATTATTTACTTTCCATAACTATATAAATAATAAAATTATATATTATGTACATTGTGTTATATATGCTGTTGATCGGTTATTAATGCCCCCCTCATTGAAGCAGGTGTGCAGGGTTCCTGCCCTGGGAACTGCAGGGCACCAGTGGACATGGGGCTGGCTGGAGGCAGGGCAGGGGCTGACTGGAGGTAGGGTCTGGCTGCAGGCAGGGCAAGGGGTGCGGGGCTGGCTGGAGACAGGGGGGTATGGGGCGGGCTGGCTGGCTTCAGGCAGGGCCGCAGGGGGGTGCGGCAGGGGTTGGCTGG
>NW_020687155.1:0-9142 GCF_002925995.2 Terrapene triunguis | reverse complement strand
TATATATATCTCCTCAATATATGTTCCATTCTATGCATCCGAAGAAGTGGGCTGTAGCCCACGAAAGCTTATGCTCAAATAAATGTGTTATTCACACTTTCATTCCAATCCTCCCCATCCCTACCATACTATAGCAGAGTACCAGCTCTGTTGCAGTTAAGGTTGAGGTTTGCTACCTTTTTAAAGGTGGACTATTCTAAGTGCTCTACAAGCCACATGCTGAAGTGGATTGTCTTGAAATTTGCCATGCCTCATTGGGGTGCTGGCTAGGGTTAGTGATCTAAATTTGGGGTCATTTGAGCAAGGGGTTCCTGAGGTGCAGCCCCTGCAAGAAAACAGCATTTTACAAAATCATCTCATTCTTAAAAATTTTGTTTTGTGTTTTGCACACACCTGGGGCTCTAGCTACAGCTTTGATCCTTCCCACATTGATCTCAGTCATTCAGGGTGTACTTCAACTACTGCATGGTCCACCACAGTTCCCTTGGAGAAGCCATAGTAAAAAAGTTATTAAGGGTAAAGTTTGTCACTCTCGGTCGGTGTGAACCAAACGGAGTCAAATGTACATGCGGAACAAGACGGTTTCCAGGCATTCTGTTGTCATAGTAACTGGGCGACTCAAGGAGACATGCTGTAGCCATTCAACCCCAGCTGCACCCGTAGAAAATGCCCTCAAACTTTGTTTGTGCAGAGCTCAGGTTGCGCAGTGATGCCTTGTGCCCTTCCAAAATGTGGAGAGTGAGTAAACTTAAAAACGTCTGAAAACCAGGAAATACAAAGTTAAGGTGTATGCCACCCTTACAATGTAAACTTAACTCTGCCCCCTGGAGCTGGCAATAGCCACTGGGAATGGTTCAGTAAGAGGGATGCAAAACTTAAACTACCAAGGGAAGTGGTGGATTCTTGTCTCTCTTGATGTCTTCAAATCAAGACCAGATGCCTTTCTGGAAGATGCTTTAATCATAATAAATTATTAGGCTCAATATGGGAGCACCTGGGTGAAATTCTTTGGCCTGCGATATACAGAAGATCCCTGACATAAAATCTATGACTCTACTACATGTAGAAATGAGGAAGGACTAAGAGAACATGCCGTGGTTTGTGGTGTTCTACAGATTTGAATTCTAGCATTTGTTTGCATGCACTCCGGCTATGTTGGCCGTGTGAAGAGTAGCTGTGCTGAATGGTGGAGGGATTACTTGGAGCAGCTGGGCACAGATGTGACTGCGACTGAGAGGTGCATGTGTACCTTGAGAGATCAAGTATGCCTCATTCTGTAGGTTGTGTATGTAGAGATCTACCAGGGTATCTTCTTGCCATGGGGATGGTCAGCAGCCTGGTGGCAGACATGACGGTGGTCTCCAGGGCTGAGTGAGGGGTAGGCGAAGGCAATGCTTCAGAAGGAATCCCCAGGGCAAGGTGAAGAGGTGTGTCATGAATCATTTGTGGTAGAGCGCCCCCTTTGGGCAACATGGGAAGCGTGCACACGAGTCCAATGAATCTCTCATCCCTGCAGGTGTTGCAGGGTGTCTTTCTATCAGGGCGGTGCTTAATTCTCCAGCTGAGGCCTCTCAGCTTTCTCATCCCCTCTCAGGGTCCCAGCTGAAATCACAGAACAGCCCACAGTCAGCAAGCCAGGGTTAAGCAAAACTAAAGAAAAACCTGTAAGCGGCTCCCTCCAGGCTACGGGCCTCTCTTACTTCAGAGGGGGCCATCTGAGTACCACTGTCCACTTCAGAGCACACTGGGGTTCCCGTGCACATCTCAGTCCTTTCCCCCCCTTCAGCTCAGGGGTTCTGCACCCGCCTTCTGCCAGGGCAGGGGGGCTGCAGGCTGTCAGTCCTCTCTCCAGGGCTGGAGAAGCTCCACAATGTTACCCCCATCTCAGCGGAGTTCCCTCCTTTTAACTCCTCCTCCAGTCCTGGCATGATTTGCTGGTATGGCGGGGCGGGACCACTCCAGCCCAAATCAGCTCCTTAACCCCTTCCATGCTACTGCAGGGTTTATATGACCATGTCACAGGGTGGTGGCATTTAGCAAGGCTGGGGTGTTTGTGTGGAGTAGGCTTGGGGTTGAGTGTAGGTAGCTTCTGTGTGTGACACCTGACCTAAGCCCGAGCTCTGCCTTAACGAAGAGAAGGTGTTAGACTTTGTCCTACAGTGCCCATGGTGCTGAATGCCCAAGTATTCTACAGCGTCTGGAAGTGGAGACTCCAGTATGTGCGTTACTGGAGTGATGGGGCATTGCTCAAAGAGGACTGAGCTAAGGTTGCATTGTGGAGGTGGAATGCATCTTAACTTCCTATTTCCTGGCTTTCAGAAGTTTACTTTTAGCCACTCCACATTTTGGAAGGGCACGAGATACCACAGGGCAACCTGATCTCTGATTAACAAAGTTCTGGGGCATCCAATACCCTTCATAGCAACAACCATGATTTCTGAACTCGGTTGTTCAGAGAACACACTCAAATACTGCAGCATCGCTCCATAACCAGTGGCTGGGGGGTGCGAAAGGGTTGTCCTCTTTCTTTTAAAACCCAAGAGCAACCTTTGCATATTGTTCCCAGCCAGCAAACCCCACCCCACACTCTCCCCATAAAACCAAACCAAACCCTGAGACCCAAACCCCAAGATTTTGAGATCTGGAATCTGTGACGGTAAAGACTCGAGATTGGTTGTTTGCCACCCACTGCATCTTCCTTACCCAGGAGAATCCACATTCTAGTGGTCACCCTGTTGTTACAGGGAAGGAAAAGCTTGGGCCTTCGACATCAGCTGTGTGTTCATATTCAGATTTCACCAGCTTCTCAACAGGGGTAAATCCCATAGCTCCACTGACTTCAGCAGAGCCATGCTGATTTGCACCCACTAAGGATCTGGCCCAGGGTGAACAATCCGGTGCCTCCATATAAAATATGCAGCTCTACTGCATTGCTTCTTGCGGTTTGTTTGGAAAGGCAGCGTGAGAACATGCCCCTTTTCAACTTTATTATTATAGATATTATGATAGCATCTAGCAGGCCCAACAAGGGCAGAACTAGCTATTCTGCTGGCCAGGGCAGCAAACATTTTTGGCACCCTTCTGGCCACTCAGTAGAGAGGGGGGGAAATACCCCAAGTGGCACAGCAGTCCAAAGCTCCTCTGCTTGCCCACCCCTGCGTCCCCACCATGACTGGGACCCTGTTGTGCTAGGCACTGTGCACAGTGAGAACCAGTCTCTGCCCCAACTACCTTACCATGTAAATAGCAAAGGATAAGAGGGGAAACTGAGGCATGCCGAGCTGAACTGACTTGCCCAAAGTCACCCAGCAGATCAGTGCCAGGGCCACAACAGAACGAAAGTCTCCTGGCTCCGAGGTCAGTGCCCCTGCCTCTCATCCAGGTAGATAACAGAGTTAGGGTGTGACATTCCAGGGGTACAATCCAGACTATTGGGGGGCTGTGTCACTGCTGCCCTGCAACCTTGGCTGCCTTCCAATGCCTTGCTATGGTAGCTCCCACCTGGGCTGCTCACAAACAGCCTTCCAGCATGCAGGTCACACCCTGAGTGTCTGTGTGTAACTGCAGCCTGACAGGTACACCCTCTCTCAGCAGCCTCGGTTATACTACACCCCCCACACTCCCAGTCCTGGATCTCCCCCCAGAAATGTATGTCCTGTACTGCCCAGCCCTCTCCTGGACAGTACAAATATATTAAGTCCCTTATTCCTGTAAGGGAATAATATGCCACTTTACTATTTTAAATAGAGTATCCAGACACTCCAAATTAAACACACTGGATTAGGTAAAACAGGTTTATTAACTACAAAGAGAGAGATTTTGAGTACAAGTAATGAGGCAGACAAGTCAGAGATGGTTACAAGAAAAATAAAGATAAAATGCTTACCAGTATCTATTTAAGAAACTAACAGTTTCGAAGGAAACTTTCTCACCACATGTTACTATAGGTCAGGACCCCTCCCCCAGAGTCCAAAGGCTGTTTCCTCTTGTCTTCTCAGGTGCAGAGAATGAGGTGAACAGGGAGAGATTGGGGTGGGTGGGTGTTTGTCCCTCCTTTTTGTAGTTTCAGTCCCCCTCTTGAAACACATTTCCAGCTGAGCCCCAGGAGAAAAAGAGTCTATGTGGAAGGATGTTCCCTGCTGTTTTTTTTTCACCTGTTTGAACTTCCTTTGTTTTCTCTCTTTGCTTGACAACTCTATTTACTGCTTAAATGCAAATTAAGGCATACACATTCCTTCCTTTGTTTAGAGAGACACAGTGGGCGAGTAATATCTTTTATTGGACTAACTTCTGTTTGTGAGGGAGACAAGCTTTTTGAGCCACAGAGAGCTAGGGTGACCAGAAAGCAAGTGTGAAAAATCAGGACGTGGGTGGGTGGGCAGGTAATAGGTGCCTATATAAGATAAAGCTCCAAATATTGTGACTGTCCCTATAAAATCGGGACATCTGGTCACCCTACACAGAGCTCTTCTTCAGGTCTGTAAAAGGAACTCCCAGCATCACAGCAAAATGTGAGGTGTAACAGACTGGTTAAGCTGGTCAGCGCATTATAGATGGTGAGACCTCGGGGGATGATGTTTTGTTTAATGCATTTGCTCAGGAAGTAGATGTCACTGTTAAGTTTTGCTTCATGTTCTGGAGTTTCAGACCTGACTTCTGCCTCAGCAGGACTGTGGGGTTTGGAACATGTGTTAATAACATCACACAGGGGAATCTTATAACTTCACATACAAAGTCACCACACATATTTGATCAGGACAATACTGACCAGCAAATTCTGAGTTTTCAAATGATATTTTGAACAAAGATTATTATGATAGTGTATAGGGTGTAGACACAGGGGTATGTTCTGTCACAGAGGGAAGATGTTAAGTTGTGCTGAGCAATCAAATTTAAAATGACTTCATTTGAGTTGACTGAATTCCATGTTTTATTCTATATTTTGCTTGGAATTTCAAAATGTTTTTTTTTTTTTTTTGCATGACTTGCAGAAAGACACAACTGTACGGGGAGATGTCAACAAACCAGTAAAGTGCCTGAAACCACTATGGCTTATTGCTAAAAGCAGCCAAATCAGCAGGCTGTAAATTGGCCATGTCGCAGCCTCAGCTTAACCAAGGCAGGAGGGGAGGGGTTTTTGGGTGCCACAGAAAGGGCAGCTTGACCCCGCGTCCTTCCTGATAAAAATTGTGTTGAAGTTGCTGATACATGCATCTTAGAAGAGCAGGATGTGCCCTCAGGAATGTCTAACAAGGTCTCAAGGCTGCAAACTCTGGGAAAAACCAGGGCCGGCGCTTCCATTTAGGCGACCTAGGCAGTCGCCTAGGGCGCCAGGATTTGGGGGGGCAGCATTTTGCCGCCATTGGCGGCAATTCGGTGGCGGGGGGTTCTTCTGCGCTCCGGGTCTTCGGTGGCAATTCTGTGGCGGGTCCTTCGCTCGCTCCGGGACCCGCTGCCGAAGTGCCCCGAAGACCAGGAGTGCGGAAGGAGCCCCCCACCGCAGAATTGCCGACGACGACCGGGAGCGCAGAAGGACCCCCGCCTAGGGCGCCAAAAACCCTGGCGCCGCTCCTGGGAAAAACCCACACCTGGTTAATCAATAATCAAGGAAGCCTTTTGCTTGACTATTGGAACTGCTTGCTTAACAAGTTTTCTTTAAGGGACATGTCATTCTATTACTAATGTATAAATAAAGGGGAAAAGTTTGAGGTAGTTGGACTCTTCTGGACTCTCCCTCTGGATACATCTTGTAGTCCCCACCGGCAGACGGGCTGCCACTGTGCCACTCGAGAGCCACACTCAGCTTCGGTAATTATCGAGGGTTGGGGGTGTTCTACTGACCTGTTGTGGACATGTGTAAGTGCTTGAGACTAAGTAAAGTTTAGCTTTAAGTGAAAGCACTCTTATGTTGTCCTGTTTGTGCCAGCCATCTATCGGTCGGACAGCCGTGTCTCCCCTGATTTATTTCCTGACACCACCTCGCACAGAGTAAAAGTTACCAAGAGCTTTGGGTTGAAAGAACCCCAGGTAACGATCAACAACTGAGGATTTCAGAAAGTCTTTCACCCTGATCGATCCCAAAGGCTTTGCTATGCAGACGGCAGCACTGAATGCAGCCACCTCTGGGGTGGAGGGTCAGCAGGTGTTATTATTCACATTTAGGGCTTAGAGGCCACAATCCGGGCTGGGTCCCATAGTACAGGCACTGTACAAACATAGAGAAAAGGAGAGGCCCTGCCCCAAAGAGCTCACAGTCTAACAAACAAGGTACTGTCAGGTGGATGAGGCAAAAATGGAGTTCAGTGGTATGCTGGGAAAAACAGGGTGACAAAAACAACAGGATGTGTGCAATTCTTTGGTGAATAACGGGCACACAGCATATTGTACAATAGTACCATAGGGTGGGGAAGTGAAACAAGGCTGTAGTTTTGGCCAGTTATACCAGGACAAACCGCTTCTCATACCAGAAGTGCCTTGGCTTCTTTAATGTCAAACAACGCAGCCTTAACCTTGGGCTCTTCTGAAAGCATCACCTAGTGCCAGGTGTTTCTGGCTCTCTGTCCTATGCTTATCCCGCTACCCCATACTTCTCTTGACTGTAGACTGAGTCTCTCAAAGGAAGTGGTGGAAGCCATATTGCTTGAGTCACAAATCTACAGGATAAAGCAATGGAAATAATCCCCCATTGGTCCTTACACCCATTTTACACATGTGTAAATGGAGGCACTGAGAAGTCGTGCCATAGGTCACACAGGCAGAGCTGGGACTGGAACTCACATCTCCTGATGTTCTGCCCGTTACACCAAAAGAACAATCGGTGAGTTGTGATCAGCACCGTGGAAAACCCTGGACTTCTTTAGAAGAAACAAGGGAAGAAAGTATCTCACGGTGAGCCATGAAACCCCTCCCTCCCTTCCTCTATTAGGTGCAATTTAGAAACAGTCTATTAATAACTCTAGAGAAGGGTCACCCCTTTTAAATGATCATTAAATCATTCAGCCTGCGAGTAAGACTCAGTGGTTAAATGGGTAAATCACAAAAGTCTAAGTAACCTTTGGAAGTGCCACCATTTCAGCTAGCAAACCAGCTCCTCCTATTCTGATTCCCTCCATATCAGCTAAATCACACGTTGGAGCCCTTCTGTCAAACACACTAGGCTCTTTTACATCCAAATCCTGCAGCCTATGGCCGCTTTGCCAGCTGTGCATTTAGTTCAAAGGTGCTGCAATTGCCTCCTGCACCTTGACAGGCTTGAGACAGTCACTGCACTAGCAGAGCAAGGACACATAGTCTAAGGTAAGGAAAATAAAGGCAAATGAGCACGTTTAACCCTTGGGGAGCCGTGTCATTGTTTTGTAATGGATTTATTTTAACTGGCACAAATCCCTGTGTGGTACATTCCAATCAGTTTATAAATGATTATAGCAATTTACCTTAATTTGGTAAGGAATTGCCTTAAGCTAGATCGAGGTTAATCAGTTGTGAACCGATTTAAGTGTGTCCACATAGGGGTTTGCTGCAGTTTAATTTTAAAACCGATTTTAGTTAAACCTGTGCACGTTTTGTGTGCAGACAAGGCGTTAAGAACGATTGTGTTCAAGTCTAGTGCATGGTTTCAAATTCAAACTTGAAAACATGACCTGACTGTAGCCAGTGCAGTGACATCTGCCTGAGCCTGCAGCCAGCCTGAACCAACAGCTCGGAGAAATGAATTGCCCCGCGTATCACAGTGGGGTGTTCAGAGATTCAAAGCGGATAAAGCCAGACGGAACCATCTAGTTTGATCTCCTGCATAACACAGGCCAGCACGTCTATTCGAAACACATCCACTCTCTATGTAAAGAGTCCAAGTGCTGGGGAATTCCCCCACCTCCCTAAGTCCGCTGCTCCAGGGATTAATTCATGACCCACCCTGTGAAAAATGTGCACGCTATTTCTAGTCTGCATTTGTCTCCTGTCAGCTTCCAGCCTTTGGAATGGCTGTTAACGACATCTGGAAATGAGGGGTGAAGGCCCTGCCACCCCCACCCCACACCCCCAACAGAGGACTCCGTGGGTATGTCCACACTGCCAAAAAAGATAGTGAGTCTCAGAGCCTGGGTCAACTGACTCTGACTCAGGGGGCTCACGCTGCGGGGCTAAAGGCAGCCGTGTAGATGTTCAGGATTGGGCTCTGAGCCCCTCCTCCCTCGCCAGGTTCCACAGCCCGGGCTCCAGCCCAGGCTCGAGGGTCTACACTGCTATTTCTGTCCCCGCACCGAGAGCCTGAGTTCGTTGAGCTGGGCTCTGAGACTCGCACCCGCAGAGGTTTGTTTGCTGGGTGGACATACCCTGTGTGTATCTGAAGAGGGCGGCAGGCCCAGTCCACCCACCAAAGCTGATACACCCCATCTGCTAAGCTAGGTACTGGGGGAGGCGGGTGTCCCTGCCTCTCTGGGAATGGGGGAAAGGGAACCCCTTTGTTACCCCTGCTACTCCTGAGGGCAAGGGGCAGGGCCCCACGCAGCTGCTGTCTGGCAGGGGAGGACGCCCCCCAGGTACCGTCACTCCACATTGGGGCAGGGTGTCATCTCCAATCTGGGACAAACCAACGATGTCTCTGGAGGTTCCACAGCTCGCTGAGCAGAAAGCACAGGTCACAGGCCAAAGGCGGCAGCTTCCCTGATTTGAAGCCTTTCTGGGCTGGCTCTGTTACTGTTTAGGCAATTATTACCCGCTCTAATCTCTGTGCTGGCTCCATTCCATGGGCTATTGCAGCGCGGTGTCAAACATCCCCAGGGCTAAAGAACAAAGCAGGGCCCAGCACACGCTAATCAATCATGAGCGTGAGCACAGAGTTCAGTTCACGATGGATCGAGTGCCAGCTTGTTAGCTCTCGCCAGAGGAGCGCGGGGGCTGTGAGTCTAATCCCCTGGGAGCTGGACAGAGCTGGACTTCTCCTTACTTCGGCATCATGGTCGCTAGCTGCAGCAGAGGAAAATGGTTCCCAAGAGGGACAGGGAGCACATGCAATATGTTTTATTGCTGGGGCAGGGGGTGGTATGACAGCAATCCCCCCCAGGCAAATTATTCTATTCTACTGTAGCAAATCCATGTCTGCCTATGTCACTGCGCTGGGTACCAGGAGCACCGGGATACCTCA
>NW_020687154.1:0-1291 GCF_002925995.2 Terrapene triunguis | reverse complement strand
AACAATTGTTAACCAGTTAACTCTGGGAAACTTTCCTGGGAGAGTGCATCAGCCACTTTGTTAGAAGCTCCCGAAATGTGTTGTATTTCAAAATCAAAATCTTGGAGAGCTAAACTCCATCGAAGAAGTTTTTTGTTATTTCCCTTGGCGGTATGAAGCCACTGTAGCGCAGCATGGTCTGTTTGTAGTTGGAAACGCCGTCCCCAAACATATGGGCGTAGCTTTTCCAGCGCGTACACAATGGCGTAGCATTCCTTTTCGCTGATTGACCAGTGGCTTTCCCTCTCAGACAGTTTCTTGCTGAGAAACACAACAGGATGGAATTCTTGATCCGGTCCTTCCTGCATTAAAACTGCTCCCACGCCTCGCTCGGAAGCATCAGTGGTTACTAGGAACGGTTTGTCAAAGTCTGGGGCCCTTAGCACAGGGTCAGACATGAGTGTTGCCTTAAGCTGGTTAAAGGCCTTTTGACACTCATCAGTCCACTGAACTGCATTTGGCTGTTTCTTTCTGGTTAGGTCTGTCAGCGGGGCGGCGATTTGGCTGTAGTGTGGTACAAATCGCCTATAATATCTGGCCAAGCCTAAGAAGGATTGGACCTGTTTCTTTGACTTTGGAACCGGCCACTTTTGGATAGCATCCACTTTGGCCTGTAGGGGATTTATAGTTCCTTGACCCACCTGGTGCCCCAGGTACGTCACTCTGTTTTGGCCTATTTGGCACTTTTTAGCCTTAACAGTTAGTCCTGCCTGCCGGATGCGCTCGAAGACTTTTTCCAGGTGCTCCAGGTGTTCTGTCCATGAATCAGAAAAAATGGCCACATCATCGAGGTAGGCAACTGCAGATTCTCCCAATCCCGCTAAGAGACCATCTACAAGTCTTTGAAAGGTGGCGGGTGCATTTCGCAACCCGAAAGGGAGTACATTGAATTCATACACCCCTGCCTGGGTGACGAAGGCGGACCTTTCCTTAGCGGGTTCATCTAGTGGTACTTGCCAGTACCCCTTGGTTAAGTCTAAAGTAGAGATGAATTGGGCATGTCCCAATTTCTCCAATAGCTCATCTGTGCGTGGCATTGGATAGTTGTCAGGACGAGTTACCGCATTTAGCTTACAGTAGTCCACGCAAAAGCGTATTTCCCCATCTGGTTTGGGAACTAGAACCACTGGAGATGCCCATGCACTGTTAGAGGGGCGGATTATACCCATTTGTAGCATGTCCTGGATCTCCCTTTGTATAGCAGTTTGGGCATGAGGTGACTCCCGGTAGGGTGGGGTTCTAATTGGGTGAG
>NW_020687153.1:0-5258 GCF_002925995.2 Terrapene triunguis | reverse complement strand
GTTCACATTGTTCAGACCACTGTACCTGTCGAGGTTGGGAGTTCTTCGTCAGGTCTGACAAGGGGGCGGCTATGGTTGCGAAATCCGGCATGAAACGGCGATAGTATCCCGCTAGTCCTAAAATCTGACGTACCTGCTTCTTCGTCGTAGGGACGGGTACGTCTCTGAGGGCTTGTACCTTGTTAATCAGGGGCGTTAGTTTCCCCCCTCCTACCGTGTATCCCAGATAGGTCACTTCTTCTTGGCCTAAATGGCATTTCGCCGGGTTAGCCGTTAGGCCGGCCGCTCTGAGGGCCTGTAACGCCTCTGCCAGGTGGTGTAGGTGGCTCTCCCAGTCGAGGCTGTAAACCACAATATCATCTATATAAGCCGCCGCGTATTGGTCGTGGGGTTGGAGGACCTTGTTCATCAAGCGCTGGAACGTGGCCGCCGCTCTGTGTAACCCGAACGGCATGGTTATGAACTGGAAGAGGCCGAAAGGCGTGAGGAAGGCCGTCTTCGCACAGGAGTTTGGTGTAAGGGGGATCTGCCAATATCCCTTAGTTAGGTCTATGGTTGACAGATACCGGGCTCCCCCGAGGCGCTCCAACAGTTCATCCACTCTCGGCATTGGATATGCATCGAAACGGGAGATAGCGTTAACCTTTCGGAAGTCGATGCAAAACCGGGTCGTCCCATCCGGTTTCGGGACTAGGACGATAGGGCTTCGCCACTCGCTCGTCGATTCCTCTATCACTCCCATCTCTAACATCGTCTCTACCTCCCGTCGAACTGTATCCCACATTTTCTTGGGTAACGGCCGGTGGTTGTCCGTCACCCTCTTCCTGGGGTCGGTGGCGATATGATGACTCATTAGAGTCGTCCGGCCCGGACGGGCCGATAAAACATCTGGAAACTCCTCCACCATCTGTTGTAGTTGCCCCCTCTGTCTGGGGTTGAGGCCTGACCCCAACATGGCCGGTCCGGGGTCGGGAAGGTCTCCTGCTAGGGGTCCAAGTTCCGAATCTGGGGTGGAAGGGCCAATGTATAGGGCTTCTCGGGTTTTCCATGCCTTTAGAAGATTAACATGATAAATACGAGTCTCCTTACGTCGTCCAGGTAGTCTGACCTCGTAAATCGACCGGCCCCACTCGTCGGATTACTTCATAGGGACCCTGCCATTTGGCTAGGAGTTTCGACTCTGCAGAGGGCAGTAAGAGCAACACCCGATCGCCTGGGCTGAATTTCCTCCCTCTAGCCCCGCGATTGTAGAGGCGCTCCTGGCATGCCTGGGCCCTTTCCAGGTTTTCCCGGGCGAAGGCCCCTAATGTCTGGAGTCGCTCCCGGAGGTGTAGCACATATTGTGTGGTTCCAAGGACCCGCGTTTCCTGAGTTTCCCACTCCTCCTTCAAGAGGTCCACTATTCCCCTGGGCTGTCTGCCGTATAAGAGCTCGAAAGGCGAGAACCCCGTCGAGGCCTGTGGTACCTCTCTTATCACGAATAACAGGGCCGGCAGCAGGGCATCCCAATGCGAGGGGTCCTCCTCTACAAACATCCGTAGCATGGCCTTTAGCGTACCATTGAAACGTTCTACTAGGCCGTCGGTCTGCGGATGGTACACTGAAGTCCGAAGGGTTCATATATGGAGGAGGCGACATAGTTCGGCTATTAACTTGGAGGACACGTTGGTGCCCTGATCCGTCAAAATTTCCCCGGGTATCCCAACCCGGGCGAAAATCTTTACTAATTCGTTCGCGATGGCCGGTGCTGTCGCTGTCTTTAGGGGAACGGCTTCAGGGTAGCGCGTTGCATAATCCACGACTACTAATATAAAGCGGTTCCCTGTCTTACTTCGTTCAAGGGGGCCGACGAGGTCCATTCCGATCCGCTCAAAGGGCACCCCCACGATCGGCATGGGTACCAGGGGTGCCCGGGCTACCCCTTTCGGTCCGGCTCGCTGGCATTCTGGGCACGAGGCACAGAAGTCTGCCACTTCTCGGTGGATACCGGGCCAGAAGAACCGGCGAGCCACTCTCTGTAGGGTCTTCTCGCGCCCCAGGTGTCCTGCCCAAGGGTTCGCGTGGGCTAGGTGGAGGAGACCGGGCCGGAGTCGTCGGGGGACCAACAGCTGGCGGAACGTCTCCTGGGTCTGGGATTCCTGTGCTACGCGGTACAGGCGATCCTGCCATACCTCAAAGCGGGGACCTTGCGGAGTCCGCAGCGTCCCGTCCCCCTCAGTAACAGGGCTGGTGGCTTGCTCCCAGGCTCTGCTTAGGGTTGGGTCTTCCCGTTGCTCCCGTAAAAAGTCCCCGTCACGCTCTAATTCCCCTTGGGCGTCTTCCACCGAACGGGGCCTGTCTCCAAGATGATTCCCGGGTGTCTCCGCAGTCGAGGAGGTCCCCTCGCCGGGGTCATCCCTTGGCCTGTGCCCGAGCAGCTCCGTTCTAGGTACTATAGTCCTGTCTGGTCGGGGCTTGGGCGGCTGATATCTCAGGAGGACCTCTCCGAAGCCGGGCCAATCCCGTCCCAACACCACCGGGTAGGCCAGCCTGGGGGCCACTCCTACCCGGAGACCCTCCTCTCGGCAGCCTACTCCCATCTTAACCCAGGCCGTGGGATACTGGTGGATGTCCCCATGCACACACTGTAGGTAGATCGAGGGCCCCAAAAGATTAAGATTCGGGACCAGCCCCTCTCGTATGAGGGTGTGGCTACACCCCGAGTCTACGAGGGCGTCTGTGGGGTTCCCTTCGACCCGGACAGGGACTATCAACTTTCCTACCCCTCCCTTCCGAGCCCTTCGTCCGGCCAGCCAGGCTTGCCCATAGCTGCAATCCATAAACGGGCACTCTCGCCGAAAATGTCCTTCTTGACCGCAACCCCAGCACCTCTCTCGGGCCTCGGCCGGGCCTTGGCCTCTTCCGAGGGGGCCTGCCCGCTCCGGGGGCTGTTGCTCCCTCTGAGTCGTCATCGGTGGTAACTTGTGTCGGGGCTCGGGGTTGGGGGGCCTCGGATATCCATGGCTGTTGGCTGCCAGTGGCTCGGAGGGTCCCGCCCCACAAAAGTTCCCTTTCTCTGCCCCGCCCTTGCGACCAAGGTTCCCGGCCGCTCGGGGTGGCGCCTCTGCTCCCTCGGCTGATAAGTAGTCCTCCATTAAGGCCACTGCTGCGGATAGGGTGGCCGGTCGATGCCGTCGCACCCAGGCTCTCCCTCCCGGGGGTAGGATCTGGGTGAACTGCTCTAAGGCTACCATCTCCGCCACCTGGGGTCCCGTCAGGCCTTCCGGGTTCAACCACTTCCAGCAGTGGTCCCGGATGCATTGGGCCACAGCGCGGGGTCGGGCCCCCGGAGGGTATTGTTCCTTGCGGAGGCGCTGTCGGTAGGTCTCCGGGCTGATGCCGGTATGGTCCAGGATGGCCGCCTTCACTCGGGCATACTCGAGCGCCTCCCGGGGGTCGAGGCTACGATATGCAGCCTGAGCCTGCCCCGTCAGATAAGGGGCTAGTAACGTGGCCCAATGTTCTGAGGGCCACCGGGCAGTGGTCGCCACCCGTTCAAACGTCACCAGAAATGCCTCGGGGTCGTCCTCAGGCCCCATCTTGGTGAGGCGTACTGGTAGTGCCCCCGGGGTATCCCCCAGTCCGGTCCCCATGGGGGCGGCAGGGGTGCCTCCCGCCGGGGTTAATAGTGCAGCCATCTGTTGCACCAAATGTTCCTGCTGCACCCGCTGCTGGGTGGCCAACTCCCGGAGAAGCTGCTGCTGATTCTCCTGGTGCTGGGTCATCAGCAGCTGCTGTTGGGTAGTCATGTGCTGCAGCATTTGCACCTGCTGCTGGTGCTGCTGGGCCGACTGCTCCTGTTGCTTTTCTAGCAACCATTTTAACAGCTTCTCAGCCTCCATGTTCGGGTTCAGCGGGGTACTCCCGATTCAACCCCCAGGCTATGGACCCGTCTGGCAGGTCCGGGTCTGTCCCTGCAATCTGGGTCGACCGTCCGTTTGCACAAGTCACTGCTCTGGGCAATAGTCCGCAGTCTTGGCGCTGGCCCCTCGTGCCAGGGGCGGACCGCTATACCCGCGTTCTCCACCACGTGTGACAGGGTCGTGGCTCACCGCTGTGGCGCCTCCTCCTGGTCATCTCGGGGAATTAACTCGAACCAGTAGAGCGCCCTCTTCGGGTGGCGTCCCGCCTGTCGTCTCGCCTTTGCTGGGTGTGCGAACTTGCGTTGCCCCCAACGTACGGCGTCCTCTTCAGGAACACTGCCCTCCGACAGTGTCCCTTGGTCCACTCCCACCCCCTTCTGGGGGGGGGGGGGTTGGATGACCCACAGTCTTACACCCTCAAGTCCAATCCCCTCGGTCAAGGATCTGGTGTAGTTTCAGCCGGCCGCTCCCTGCGGCCTATGGCTGAGGGTATGGCCCAATGGAACAATAAGGGGGGAAAAAGGGGGGACTCAGGCCTGCCCACTACTCTGAGTCCCGGTCCAGAGGCCCTCTGGCGACAGTCTTGCTGTCTTCTTTCTCCTTCCTCCTCTGACTACTCCTCTGGACCACTTCCCCAACGGCCCTCCTCTGTGCTAGGCCTTCTCCTTCTCGACCTGCAGCCTGGCAGGCTACGGAGTAGAGCCTTCTCCTACTCTCTGAAGCTGGCCTGCACTGCGCTGTCCGTGGTGCTGGCCTCCCAGCTCTGGAAACAGACCTTCCCCTCTGAAGGCCTGGGCTAGACTGACTGCTCTCGCTCTGAGCAGTCTTTTATATGGCGGAGCCGGACCCTGATTGGCTGGTCCCAATCTGTCTTCTGATTGGCTCCCAGTAAGCCCTACTCGGATTGGCTGCGCGTGTACGCAGGCGCCCAGGCCTGCCGCAGCCCACCCTCTCCGGGCGTGGGGCAGCCGCTCCACCACACACCCTCCCCCTTAAGAACCCTCCCGGGGGGGGGGGGATGTCTGAACGGGCCTAATGGCCTAGGGCACGGAAATTAGCCTTCATCTCACAATGGTCCGGCTTACCGGCTCACAGTCTAGGAAATTAGCCCTCGCCACAGGGCAATATGGCCTACTGGCCTAAGTCTAGGAAATTAACCCCTGTCCTAGGGCAACAAGGCCTACTGGCTCAAAGGCCTGGAGATTAGCCCTTGTCCCAGGGCCACCCGGCCTAGTCACCATCTCAGCAGGGATCCCACCGAAACACGCTGAGGCTTACCGGGTTCGACGTACCAGTCCGTCAATTCTCTTAGACTGCTTCCTATCAGCTCAGCTGCGGGAGTGTCCCACGGGTCTC
>NW_020687152.1:0-1088 GCF_002925995.2 Terrapene triunguis | reverse complement strand
AAGTATGAAAGACTAGAAAGAGAGGCTGTAAGGGGTTTGCAGCTCCCTCCCCGTCCATCTGGGCGGGAGACAACGCCCCTCGCTATGATACTTCTGGGATACCTTGGTTCAGGGGAAAATTAGCTCAGTGTTAATGGTTCAGGCCTGCAGTCAGACCGAGCAAAGACAGAGAGTCTGTGTCGCAGGGCAACGATTCACCGGTGAGGGATGATCTCTTCCGGCCTCCAAGTGCCCTCTACAGGCTGGTGTCTCACCTGCCGCTGGTCCCAGTGTACCTCCCAGACCCCGGTGCCCCTCTACGTCAGGCTCCTGCCCCCGGCAGTAACCCACTATCTGGGTGTCCAGGGGCCCAGGGGAACCCCCAACCCTCTAACCACACCTTGCCTCAGTGGCTACTGCCAGTCACTGTCTAGCCCCCACTCACTGGGGCGGACTGCAGTATATAAACCACGCATCATCGGCAAGGGGGGTTGGACCAGCTGCCTCTGCCTATCTCTGGGCTGCCCCTCTGCAGCCCGAGTACCTTTTGTAGGCCTTTATCTAGGCCTGCAGCCTGGGGTTTTGCCCAGAGCCCTCAATCAGGGCGGGGCGGCAATCGAGAAGGGGCTGTGGCCTACAGGCAGGCAGGCAGAGCAACAGAAGGTCCATTTGCCTGGCCATTGATCAGGGTGGGGCAGCAATCAAGTAGGGGGGCTCTGGCCTACAGTCCAGCAGAGCTGTGGCAGTCTAGGGGAGGTTATCTCTCTGGTGGGAGAGTCAGCACAACCGTCTGGCGTCCGGATTCAGGTGGGAGCCAGACCAATGCAGGCCTCCTGACAACCAGGTGGGGAGGCTATCACTCCTGATGGTGGGTTGCCAGGGGTAGGGGAACCCAGGCCCTCCCACTCACCTACGTCCCACCCCAGGGCCCTATAGAAGCGGAGTGGCCTGCCACTGGGTCAGCGGGGAAAATCCGACTGCAACACACTGGCCGGCTTGTAGTCAATGACACAGCTGAATCTGATTCGGCTTCCCTGGGCTCCTTCCTACACGACCATTCTTTGTGTACATGGGTTCCAGGGTTGTTGTTTGCTTTGGACCACGAAAAA
>NW_020687151.1:0-2605 GCF_002925995.2 Terrapene triunguis | reverse complement strand
GAGGTCTTTGGAAACTGTCTCATTGTGTCTTTCTCTCCTGCCAATTGTTAATGTTAAGTTTATCAATTAATTCCAAAACCTCCTCTCGTGACACTTCAATCTGTGACAGTTCCTCAGATTTGTCACCTACAAAAGCCAGCTCAGGTTAGGGAGATTCCCAAACCTGAGCTGGCTTTTGTAGGTGACAAATCTGAGGAACTGTCACGGATTGAAGTGTCACAAGAGGAGATTTTGGAATTAATTGATAAACTTAACATTAACAAGTCACCGGGACCAGATGGCATTCACCCAAGAGTTCTGAAAGAACTCAAATGTGAAGTTGCGGAACTGTTAACTAAGGTTTGTAACCTGTCCTTTAAATCAGCTTCTGTACCCAATGACTGGAAGTTAGCTAATGTAATGCCAATATTTAAAAAGGGCTCTAGAGGTGATCCCAGCAATTACAGACCGGTAAGTCTAACGTCTGTACCGGGCAAATTAGTCGAAACAATAGTTAAGAATAAAATTGTCCGACACATAGAAAAACATAAACTGTTGAGCAATAGTCAACATGGTTTCTGTAAAGGGAAATCGTGTCTTACTAATCTATTAGAATTCTTTGAAGGGGTCAACAAACATGTGGACAAGGGGGATCCAGTGGACATAGTGTACTTAGATTTCCAGAAAGCCTTTGACAAGGTCCCTCACCAAAGGCTCTTATGTAAATTAAGCTGCCATGGGATAAAAGGGAAGGTCCTTTCATGGATTGAGAACTGGTTAAAAGACAGGGAACAAAGGGTAGGAATTAATGGTAAATTCTCAGAATGGAGAGGGGTAACTAGTGGTGTTCCCCAAGGGTCAGTCCTCGGACCGATCCTATTCAACTTATTCATAAATGATCTGGAGAAAGGGGTAAACAGTGAGGTGTCAAAGTTTGCAGATGATACTAAACTGCTAAAGATAGTTAAGTCCAAAGCAGACTGTGAAGAACTTCAAAAAAATCTCACAAAACTAAGTGATTGGGCAACAAAATGGCAAATGAAATTTAATGTGGATAAATGTAAAGTAATGCACATTGGAAAAAATAACCCCAACTATACATACAATATGATGGGGGCTAATTTAGCTACAACAAGTCAGGAAAAAGATCTTGGAGTCATCGTGGATAGTTCTCTGAAAATGTCCACGCAGTGTGCAGAGGCGGTCAAAAAAGCAAACAGGATGTTAGGAATCATTAAAAAGGGGATAGAGAATATATTATTGCCCTTATATAAATCGATGGTATGCCCTCATCTCGAATACTGCGTACAGATGTGGTCTCCTCATCTCAAAAAAGATATATTGGCACTAGAAAAGGTTCAGAAAAGGGCAACTAAAATGATTAAGGGTTTGGAACGGGTCCCATATGAGGAGAGATTAAAGAGGCTAGGACTCTTCAACTTGGAAAAGAGGAGACTAAGGGGGGATATGATAGAAGTATATAAAATCATGAGTGATGTGGAGAAAGTGGATAAGGAAAAGTTATTTACTTATTCCCATAATACAAGAACTAGGGGTCATCAAATGAAATTAATAGGCAGCAGGTTTAAAACAAATAAAAGGAAGTTCTTCTTCACGCAGCGCACAGTCAACTTGTGGAACTCCTTACCTGAGGAGGTTGTGAAGGCTAGGACTATAACAGAGTTTAAAAGAAAACTGGATAAATTCATGGTGGTTAAGTCCATTAATGGCTATTAGCCAGGACGGGTAAGGAATGGTGTCCCTAGCCTCTGTCTGTCAGAGGGTGGAGATGGATGGCAGGAGAGAGATCACTTGATCATTGCCTGTTAGGTTCACTCCCTCTGGGGCACCTGGCATTGGCCACTGTCGGTAGACAGGATACTGGGCTAGATGGACCTTTTGTCTGACCCGGTACGGCCTTTCTTATGTTCTTATGTGAGCGCCTGGGACCTTGAGTCCATTACTGAGCGCCAGGGGTCTGTGCTGGGCCAGGGGCCCTGTTTCTGAGCTGTGGACACCGATTGCAGTCGGTTCCTGCCTTGGGAGCTGCATTCACTGAAATTTGCCTTTTCTCTGCAGGGAGGAAGGGAGACGGCTACGCTGTAGCTCAGAGTAAGTGACAAGAGACCCATCACCTCTTTTCAAGTGGCCATCTCTGAACAACCATCAATATTTGCTTGTGGATTTTAGCCTAGAGGCACTGACAGGAGATCCTCGCTCCCACTCATAGGCCTTGTCTACACTGAGGATTTTAGGGAAATCTCCAACTATTGCTCTAGTACCATAGAATCATAGAATTGTAGGACTGGAAGGGACCTCGAAAGGACACCTAGTCCAGTTCCCTGCACTCATGACAGGACTAAGTATTATCTAGACCATCCCTGACTAACCTGCTCTTAAAAACCTCCAATGACGGAGATTCCACAACCTCTCTGGGCAATTTATTTCAGTGCCTAACCACCCTGACAGGATTTTTTTCCTTATGTCCAACCTAAGCCTCCCTTGCTGCAATTTAAACCCATCGCTTCTTGTCCTGTCCTCAGAGGTTGACGAAAAAAAATGTTTCCCCTCCTCCTTGTAGCAACCTTTTATGTACTTGAAAACTGTTATCATATCTCCCCCTCGC
>NW_020687150.1:0-3888 GCF_002925995.2 Terrapene triunguis | reverse complement strand
TTACCTTAACCAATCATTTTACTGAAATTTAACTAACCAATCCTAACATATTGTAACATTATTATCTAAGCAATTATATCCCACCACCATAATTGGTTGACACCCAACAAAATTAATTATACAGCAGACAGAAACAATCACAGAATCAGACAGAGATTATACAGACAAACAATAGGGAAGTGAAAACAACAAGGAGTCCGGTGGCACCTTAAAGACTAACAGATTTATTTGGGCATAAGCTTTCATGGATAAAAAACCTCACTTTCTTCAGATGCATGGAGTGAAAGTTATAGATGCAGGCATGATATCCCAAACAATATAGCAGAGGGAGGGATAGCTCAGTGGTTTGAGCATTGGTCTGTTAAACCCAGGGTTGTGAGTTCAATCCTTGAGGGGGCCATTTAGGGATTTGGGGCAAAAATCTGTCTGGGGATTGGTCCTGATTTGAGCAGGGGGGTGGACTAGATGACCTCCTGAGGTCCCTTCCAACCTTGATATTCTAAGACTACAATGATAGAACAACAAAGAAATGAGGATTTCACACCACTGCTATTGATAAGTGCATTCTTGCCAGACAGGATGCTATCAAAGTTTCCTTTAAATCTTCTAGGCTCTTCCCTTTCTCTGGAGGTGATGGGCATTATCAGGACAGGATTTTATTCCTAATAGCCCAATAGCACCTTATTTCAATGTGACTGGTTTGGGATGTGAGGATGTGACCATTCGCTTCCCGGCTTATGGCCGCCTCTGCTGCTTAGCCAAAGGCCTTAGCCTAAGCACAAGGCCTCAGACTGTCACAGTGAAAAAAGGCCCTATACAGGTAGACAGTGATTTTGATTCTTTCTTTTATACCTCTATAACTAGCTAAGTGATAAGAATACACCTAAATTCTTAAAGTATAGGCCTTTACAGACAGGCCTGAATATCTATATCCTAATACGTACTATGGTGAAGATCATGTAACTGTACAGGTAGCCCCCCATTTCTCATCCCCCTTGCTCAGGGCTGGGGAGGAAAAGAAGTCGAAGTAGTAGTGCTCACTCATGTCAAGGACACGGCTCATAACACCCCGCTCTTGGAAGATGATGTAGAAGCTTGGACCACAGCTCACATACTGGTCCCCACCACAGCAGTTTGGATGCAGCTTATGGGCCTTGGCCTCGACATCTGGTCTGAACAAAGGACTGAATGACCCATCCCAGCTGGGGATGGACTCCAGTGACTTGATTTGAACCTGCAGTTTATTCCACCACTGCTACAAGCCTGAACCAAGAACTTTGCCAATATTGTATGTAATTGATTCAATCTAACCAATTCTAGCTCTCATCTATATATTTTTCCTTTTATGAATAAACCTTCAGATTTTACATTCTAAAGGATTGGCAACATCGTGATGTGTGGGTAAGATCTGATTTGTCTATTGACCTGGGTCTGGGGCTTGGTCCTTTGGGATCAGGAGAACCTTTTTTCTTTTACTGGGGTGTTGGTTTTCATAACCATTCATCCCCATAACGAGTGGCACTGGTGGTGATACTGGGAAACTGGAGTGTCTAAGGGAATTGCTTGTGTGACTTATGGTTAGCCAGTGGGGTGAGACCGAAGTCTTCTCAGTTTGGCTGGTTTGGTTTGCCTTGGTATGCAAAGGAACTCCCGCCTTGGGCTGTAACTGCCCTGGTTTAAGCAATTGGTCCTGAATTGGCACTCTCAGCAGTGTCCCACCAAGGGCAGCATCGTTACACTCTGTCATGGGGTGTTTCCCCTCCAGGGGGATCTGGCTTCGATCCAGCCCCAGTGCAGGGGGATGGGCGGCTCAGGGAGGTGGGAATGGGACAGGAGGCCTTTGCCCTCTCAATGAACTGGGGGGATGGAAGGTGAGGAACTAAACCAAACCACCTCAACCTGGTCCTAACACTTGCAGCCCTGTATGAAGACAATCATTATAATCCAGTCTCATGCTTCAGGGCATCCCCTGAAGGGGTCAGGCAGGAAGAGTTACCATGATGCCCCATTGGCTCCCTGTATTCTGGGATGTTCCTTCACCTTCCTCTGAAGCATCAGCGATCGCACACAGCTGGAGACAGAGTGGGGTGGGCCAGGGCTCTGAGATGTCTGGCTGGTGGCTCAGGCTGGCATGCTCAGGGTCCAACTGTGCTTCAGAATTGACATGGGGAAGGAATTTGGGTGGGGGTAGAATTGGGGTGGGCTGATGCTGAAACTGGACAGGCCCCAGAAGGGGAGATTGGTGGGAGGATCTGTGGGGGGGAGAATCACACCAAGAGGGGCCAAGCCCTGGGTGTGTCTGGGGGAGAGGGGCTTGGGCCCCGGGTGGGTCTGTGTGGTATTTGGCTCTAAACTTGGTACTGTGGGTAACCAGCAGCCCAGCGGGGCTGGGATGGGAACAGGATCCTGAAAGCTTTCCAGATCCGCCCAGCCCGCCTCCCAATGGGAAGACATAGCTAACGGGGAGGGGAAGCGGCCGTCCGGCTCCTTCTCCCAACTGCATAGACATTAAAGGGCCAGGGACAGGTTTCTGGTGGGGAGGGGTTGGACGCCTGGGTTCTCTCCCTGGCTTGGAGAGGGGAGTGAGTTGTAGTGGTTAGAGTAGGGAAGGCTGGGGGCCAGGACTCCTGGGTTCCGTCCCCAGCTCGGAGAGGGCAGTGGGGTCTAGTGATTAGAATGTGTGTGTGTGTGTTGTGGGGCTGGGGATCAGGACTCCTGGGTTCTATCCCATACTCAGAGATGGGAGGGAGGGGTTAGTGGTTAAGGGGGGGGGGAGGACACCTGGATTCTCCCTCCAGCTCTGGGACAGGAGTTGGGTCTTGTGGTGGGAGAGTGTGTGTGTGTGTGTGTGTGTGTATGTATGGGGGGGCCTTTGGGACCAGGAATCCTGGAATCTTTATCCTGCTCCAAGTTGTGTGTGTGTGTGCGGGAGCCTGGACTCCTGGGTTCTCCCCGGCTCTGGGAGAGGAGTGCGGTCTAGTGGTGAGGGCTGGGAGTTAAGGCTTTTGGGGTTTCATTCCCAGCTCTCCCTATCTGTATATGGATCCCTCCCCCTTGGTGAGTCGTCCGGAGCTGGAATGCAGCTGGGAGGTGACTGGCCCAGATTCTGCCATGCTTGCCCTACATCTGCCCAGTTGCTGAAGGATCCCTAGGGTCCATCAGCCCAGGGAGCCCATCTAGCCTGGCCTTTGAGAGTGGCACCCCCTTGTGGACAATTATGCCATGACCTGCCCAGGAGAGCCACTCCCTCCTCCCCCCCTTATTGCTGGGTCATGCCCTCAATTGCAAGCTTTCCTCCTGCACTCCCCACCCCAGCGCGTGGCTCCTCTGCCTTGCTGGGAGTGATCCCCAAGAATCACTGATTGGCCCTTGAGCATCTGTTAAATTCATGTGGTGGTGAGTTCCACAGGCTGTTCCTTTCCCCATGGCTCTCAGGGTCCCATTACTGCTGCCCCCTCACCCACCAGCTTTGTCCAGGGGTGACACCCTTATAGGTACATGCTGGGTGCTTAGGAGGGAGAGGGCAGGGCAGACATGGCGGGAGGGGTATAGGAAAGGTTCACTGGGGACTAGATAGGTTCCCTGCCTGGGCACCTCCCTCTTCCCTGTGCCTTGTGTCCCCTGCCCCACCCCCCATTATAGGGTGTGCCAGGCATTTGCTGGGGCCTCTGCCATATGGGGGCACCAGGCTCCAAGAAGCTCTCCTGTCTGGTGGGAAAGAGCAGCGAGTTCTGACCCCCTAGAGAGACCCCCCCCGGGATCAACCCTGGCAGAACCAATAAGAATTGGTCCCACAGTGGCTAGAAGGGCCGGGAGTGGGCAGAAGCCAATCAGGGCTCAGTGGGCAGGATAAAAAGGGCCAGCAGCACCTGCCAGGGGCCAGTTCAG
>NW_020687149.1:0-3278 GCF_002925995.2 Terrapene triunguis | reverse complement strand
CGCCACCTGCCGGCTGCTACAGAACCTGAGAAACCTGCCCGCCCATCACCTGACACTCCAGCTGCCGCGTGACTCCCCAGCTGCCCACCAGCCGCACCGGGGGACCCCCCAACCACTCCCCTACTGCCCCAACCGCTGGGGACCCCCTCCACACTCCTGCTGCTCCAGCTGACGAGGGACCCCCCCACCGCCCCACAACAGCTGCAGCTACTGAAAGTTCCCCCGATGCCCCCCAGCTGCCAAGGGAACTCTGCATTACACCCCAGCTGCCCCAGCCACCGCGAGACGTCTCCCCTGTTCTCCAGCGGGCACCAGACACACCCCCTGCTCTCCATCAGTCCCCGCCACTGAGAGACAGCCCCCCCAACCCCCAGCAGGACACCCTCACTGGAGAAACCTCTACTACCACTGGGACCCCCGCTCCACAGGGGATGGACGACGACCCCATCTACCTGAAATACCCCCTTGACGCTGATGCGCTCATCTGCCCCATCTGCTTGCCGCCCCGACGTTTCCACCTCCTCGGAGGGGTCACCAGGCACCTGAAGAGGTGCCACAACAAATCCACTGCCTTCAGCTGTGCCCTCTGCAGCCTGCCCTTCTAGTCCCAGAAGAGATGCAAGGCACACCAGGCCAGCTGCAAGAAAGCCCGCACAGCAGCAACTCTGGTTCCGGCCTCTCGCCCTCCTGTGCCCCGGCCCGCTGCTCCTGCGCCACAAGGAAACAGGGAGCCCCCGCCAGCCGCTACCCTGAAACCCACTCCAGTCCCCGAACCGGTGGACCAGGACCCCACCATCGAGATGACACCTCCCGCAGCGGGAAACGTCAACCGAGCCCCTACCAGCAGGAGACCTGTCACATCCTCCCAGGTCGCCCGGAAGCTCTCTGAGCTGAGGCGTCTCAGTGCCCTCCCGACGCCCAACCAGCGCGACCCCATCCCAAGAAGGGCCCCACCACGCGTGGCCACCCAAAATCCTGCCCCCAGAGGAACCGACGCCGGCCCTCAGGCCACCCTACGAGCACCAACCACAGGAAGAGCCAACACGACTCCTCAGCCCGTACTGCGAACCCCACCCGCCGAGGGAACGGGGTCCATCCCCCAGATGGCTCTGCAAACTTCTACTGTCAGAGGAGTGAACGCCATGACCAGACCACAGCACCAGACCCCCTTCGTCAGACGGACCAGCACGGCCCCAAAAGACACCAGACCGATCCCTGCCGCCAGAAGGTTGCACGCTTCCACAGCAACTCCCCAGACAACAGCCGCACACGGAAGACCTGGCATCAGCCCCGCCCTCATTGACCCGATCCAGATTCCACCAACAACCAACAGCGATATTACCCCACCGGCGACTATGCCCCAGGAACCAACCGAAAAGTCCCCTGAACCACAAACGAGACAACCCATCGACCACGCGACAAACTCACTGCCCACACCGACCGAGAAGCCCCAGGATCAGCGGCCGACGGCTAGGCCGGCCACACCTTGCAGGCCGCCTGGATCGAGGAGCTCCAAGCGGCAGCCTCCTTCACGGAATTCGACCCGCTCATCGAAAGACTCACCCGCGAGCTGTCCGCGGAGATTGCCTTCAGGAGGACACCGAACCAGGAGACCATCCGGCCTGCACCCAGACGGCCCGGTCCGAACCGCGACACCAACACCAGGGGAGTTGGAAGGAGGAACACCGGCCGCCGCTACGACTCGGCAGCGGCTTCAAGGATCCAGAAGCTGTACCGGACGAACCGCCTCAAGGCCGTAAGAGAGGTCCTCGACAGGCCCCCGTCTTACTGCACGATCCCGCCCGAGCGCCTCTACAACTACTTCCACGGAGTGTTCGGCGGCATGCCCAGGAACGACGCGCAGCGCCCGGAGTGCCTCCGCCCACTGCCCCGCATTACCGATGCAGACGATCTGGAGGCCGATTTCACGCTGTGACACTGTTGGGACTCACCACCGCGGCGCCTCCAACTGGTCGTCTCGGGGAATTGGTTCGATCCAGTAGAGCGCCCCCTTCTGGTGGTGTCCCATCTGTCGTTCCGCCTTTGGTCGGCGTGTGGACCCGCGTTGCTCCCGCCGCACGGTGTCCTCTTCTGGAACACTGCCCTCCGACAGTGTCCCTTTGTCCATTCACACCCCCTTCCGGGGGCTGGATGATCAACAGTCCTACACCTCCAAGTCCGATCCCTACAGCCTGGGATCTGGTGTAGTTTCGGCTGGCCGCTCCCTGCGGCCTATGGCTGGGTGTACTGCCAAGGGGAACAAAGGGGGGGGACCCAGGCCCGCCCACTACTCTGAGTCCCGGTCCAGAGGCCCTCTAGCGACAGCCTCGCTGTCCTCCTTCTCCTTCCTCCTCTGACTACTCCTCTGGACCGCTTCCCCAACGGCCCTTCTTCCCGCTAGGCCCTTTCCTTCAAGGCCTGCCGCCGGGCAGGCTACGGAGTAGGACCTTCTCCTGCTCTCCAAGGCTGGCCTGTACTGCGCTGTACGTGGGGCTGGCCCCCAGCTCTGGAGACAGACCTTCCCCTCTGAAGGCCTGGGACAGACTGACCGCGCTCTCCCTGAGCAGTCTTTTATATGGCTGAGCTTGGCCCTGATTGGCTCGCAACAAGCCCTTCTCTTATTGGCTGCTGGGATATGCAGACACCTGGGCCTGCCGCAGCCCACACTCTCCGGGCGTGGGGCAGCCGCCCCACCACACACGCCTAAAGAGGTGACGGCCAGGCTCTCCAGAACCAAGAACACTGCACCTGGAAAAGACGGCATCCCCTACAGCCTCCTAAAGAAACGGGACCCCGGCTGCCTCGTGCTCTCCAGCATCTTCAACCTGTGCAAGCGATTCGGCCGATCTCCCACCTCCTGGAAGAAAGCCATGACCGTCCTGATCCACAAGAAGGGCGAGCGAGACGACCCCAGCAACTGGAGACCCATCTCCCTCTGCTCCACCATGTACAAACTATAAGCCAGCTGCCTGGCAGCCAGGATCACGGAGTGGGCGACGACCGGGGGAGCCATCAGCCCCACCCAGAAGGGCTTCATGCCGTCGGAGGGGTGCTACTAGCACAACTTCCTGCTCCAGACCGTCATCCAGACGCCCAGGAGAACGCGGAAGCAGTGCGCGATAGCGTGGCTCGACCTGGCCAACGCCTTCAGGTCCATCCCCCACCACATCTTCAACACACTCCAGGAGTTTGGGATGCCGGAGACCTTCCTTCACCTGATCCGGGAACCTGATCCGCTCGGTAGAAGGGGAGACCGCCGAGATACCGATCCACAGCGG
>NW_020687148.1:0-3057 GCF_002925995.2 Terrapene triunguis | reverse complement strand
CCCACATTGCTGTGTTGTCCACTATCCTGTTTAACTTCCAAATCAGCTGGGCCTGGAGCACATTCCCAGGAAGTTCTCCCCTAGGTAGATAGCAGTGATGTCTGGTGTGTCCTCATGGGGAACCAGCTCACAAAAAAAGAGCCAGGAGCTGGTCCCTGTGCATCCCACATCTGCTGTGTGGAGAGAGAGTCACCTCCAGCCCAAGGCCCAGTTGCAAACCGCTTGCTGAATTATGGGCTGTCTTGGAAGCCCACTGCACAATGCTGTGCCCACAAATCCATATCCCCAGCCATAGGGTACTTCAATATAATCTAAATAAGAGACATGGGGAAGGAGCAGACGGTTAAAAGCTGTGGTGCTTATGGCCCACCACATGCATTGGCCTCCCATCAGGCAAGGGACTTATAGGCCCTATATCACCTGCACCCTGTAGCCTGGATCTCTGGTGCCCCCAGACCCAACTAGGTAGCTGCTGTTGCAGTCCCTCTACGGAAGAAGTGGAAGCCATACTCTCCAGTGGCAATATTTCAGAGGTGGATACAGACTCTATGACTCAGAAAGACTGGGGCTTGGCTCTGCATCTCCCCTATCAGGGCGAACAGAGGCTGAGGGGGGCACAAGAAGGGCAAAAGGTGACAAACAGGAGAGATATTTTTCTTGTTGCAATTCATCAAAATCTCATCCCTGAAAAGCTCCAGCGCGGGGGAAGCTCAGCCCACCAACCACTCAGTGAGCTACATGGATAATCCTGCCCCAGGGACTGAGGGCTGTTAGAATAGAGATATTCAGGCTGCCTGTACAGGCCTAGACTTGAAGATCTTAGGTGTATTTTTATCACTTAGCTAGTGACAGGGGTATAAAACAAAGAACCAAAATCACAGTCTGCCTGTGTCTGGGCCTTCGCTCACTAGGATAGTCTGAGGCCTTGTTCTTAGGCTAAGGCCTTTGGCTAAGCAGCAGGGGCAGCCATAAGCTGGGAAGCGAACGGTCACATCCTCACATCCCAAACCAGTCACACTGAAATAAGGTGGTGTTGGGCTGTCAGAAAGATGATCCTGTCCCGATAGAGCCCAACACCACCAGATAAAGAAACAGATCTTAAGAGAGCATCTCAATGGTTGTGGTTGTGAAACCCTCATTTCTGTAGGTTTTATCTTTATGGCCCCCACTTTTCTATTATTAATCTGTCTGGTTCTCTAGTTGTTTCTGCTCGCTGTACAATTAATTTTGCTAGGTGTAAGTTAATTAGGGCAGTGGGATATAATTGGTTAGAGAATTATGTTACAGTATGTTAGAATTGGTTAGTTACATTTCAGGAAAATGATTGGTTAAGGTATAGCTGAGAATATTACTGTATAAACTGGGGTCAAACAGGAAGTGGAAGGGGAAATTGGAATCATGTTTGTTAAGTGCGGGGACGGGAACAGGGAATAGGGACACAGGCAAGGCTCTGCGGCATCAGAACTGGGAAGGGAACCCTGGGGAACAGACTCTATTGGCGTATAGAGATAAGCCTGACTGGTGTGAAGGGTTTTGAAATATGCTTGCTTGGAAACTAACCCCGGTAAACATCACATTGTCTGCGCTTCGGACTTCTGGTCTTTTCCTGCTTGCTGTCTGCGTGACAAGAACCAGGGAAGTGGGCGGGGCAAGGGAAAGCCCGCTAACAATGGCTACCTTGCTCCTCTCCCGCCCCAGGCATCAAAGGATGGGCAGGACACTTGGCTCTGTTTGAGGGATCCTGGCACAGGGGCTGGTGGGGGAGAAAGGATTGTAGATTCTCACCTGCTCTCTGGAGAAGAGGTAATAAGTGAAGGGGGCATTTTTGACTCCTCTCCTCTCTCAGTGTGGCTGGAATTCTACATTCCACAGGACCGAACGAGTGGGTGATGCCATTTGGTTAATGAAAACCAGTGCTCCAGGTGAGACTTGAACTCACAACCTCAGCATAGCTCCTCTCAGCACTGCCCTATAAGTACTGTGCGCTAACCAATTGCGCCACTGGAGCACCTGTTAACCAGTCTTTTCCCAGGCCCCTAGGTTGATAAAGGCAAGGAGTGACCCCAAAACATTCTCAGTGGAGTTGAGAGCTGGTAGCGACAAGTGTTGGTACTTGGTGGGGTGGATTCTTCTTAAGGCTTCCAGGCACCATTTCACCCTTTTGTTCGTCTCTGTGGAATAACAGAGCTGATTAAGACTCAATGTAGAGTCTTGCTGCAGACCAACAGATCAGAAATCACTGATAACCAGGTCTAAGCATTAGTCCTGCTTTGGGACAGTGTCTCTCATGCAAGAAACTGCCTAGTGTGCGCTAGCAGTGAGGCTCCCTCACTTACAGCTGAAATCAGTGAGAGCTGTGTGAAGTGCAGGGACCCAGGGGTGCTTGAACAGGGGGGAACAACACCCCATGACTTTTAAAAATGGGAGGGCTCTGCCTTACCACTTTGTAATGACCGTAAGGGTGAGTGAGGGTGGGGAGGGGACAGAGAGCAGTGAGCGGGAGGCGGGGTCTTGGGAGGAAGAGGCAGCGTAGGAGCGGGGCCTTGGGGAGAAGGGATGGTGCAGGTGCATGGCATCAAGTGGAAGGGATGGGGCCACTGTTCGGGCTCTGGTGGCCGCTACTTTTAAGGATCCTGCGCCGTTCCTGGTGGGACCGCAAGACATCCCGGAGGAGAGAGGGTGGCCAGCACAGCAGTGACAGGGTGGAACGGCAAGTGACCGGCAATGTGGCCGGACAGTGGAGGGAAAAAGGGGCTTTCCCCCCAGGAGGTGAGAGGTGAACTCTGCAGCTGGAACTCTGGGTTTTCATTGACCCAGGACAGGAGCTAGGAGTGAGGTGCAGTGAAGGGGCGCGAACCGCCAGCTGGGGAAGACTAACCCCTGCCCCGCCCCTTTCATCCAAGGTCCCTCCCCTTCCGCAAACCCTGCTGGAGCCCAGAGCCCCCTCCGCAGGCTAGTGCCCCAGCCCGATCGCATCCACAGCGTCCCTCCCAGCCACCCCGGCCGGGTTGGTTACGTGGCCCCAACTCAACCTGCCATTGACTCGCGTGGCTCTGC
>NW_020687147.1:0-1344 GCF_002925995.2 Terrapene triunguis | reverse complement strand
CGCCAGCTGCTGAGCAATATAGCTTCAGGCTCCCCCACTAGTTAACACAGCACTCAGTGATCTCAGCTCTTAATAACATCAGCTCTTTTGTGATTTCAGCTCTTATTATAGTAGGGGAGCCCCAGTGCTGGTGCACCATTGGCCCAAAGTGAATTCAGCTCAGCAGCCTGTAACTAGACTCCTAAGGGAATCAAAGTTAGCTCTGACATTCAACAGTGGAGAGAGGAGGCGGTGCAATTGGTGTTTCAAACCCTCAGAAGGGGGCCCATACCATCAGGTACAAATACCTGTCCCCATCCTCTCTCCATTCACTGGGTTTTGTAACCCATGCCCCTTGTCAAGCAAGTGCTACTTAGGTAATGGTGAAGGACTCACTCAGTCCTTCTGTCATACAACAGTTCCACTGGCCTTGATTCACAGAATCAGGGTAACAAAACTTTATTCTTCCTGCCCCAATAATAGAGAAACTGGGGATCCCACACCAGCCAAAGTAACCACTTTCAGTTGCTGTGTTTCATGCCAGGCGGGTGGGTGTGCCTATGCAAACAAGATCAGCCCCTGGAGTTCTTTTCCACACTCGCCATAATTCACCACCAGATGTCAGGGTAGAGCTCATCCTGACTCTGCTTACAAAAATACAAATAAAATAGAATATTATGTCATAATCTGATATGGCTCAATGTGATAGGACACCTCCTATTCTGCACTGCTACTAGTGACACGCTTCAAAGGATCCCCATCATCCACCCATCATGAGGTAGGTGGGAGAGGATTGTTATTCGTACTTGACAGAAGGAGAAACTAAGGCTGAGAAAGGAGCAGTGACTTGTCTTAGCTGATGCAGCCAGTCAGTAGCAGAGTTGCTCTCAAATGAGCTACAGACCAACAATTGTTCATAGTAATTATTCAGCAAGTATTTTAGAAGAATTGGAATGTTAGAGAGGATCATGAACTGCTCCGAGACAATTAATGGAGAGCAGCATCAACATTGGTCAAACATATAACTGGTTGTGACTTCTTTGCTTGGTCATAAAAGAGAACAAGAAAGACCAGAGTTTCCTCCCTGTCAATAGCCCCCTTCTCAGCCAATCAAGGTTGAGACTTTGAGGGGTGGGAGGCTAAGGGTTCTTATCAAATAGCCCAAAGAATGGCCCAGGTCACCACCGAGGGGATCACTCTAGGAGCACTATTCCAGTCTCACCTCTCTATGAGGGCCTCCCACAATGCCCCCGGCCCCCACTCCACACACAGAGCTCCTGGTGCTGGGAGGAGAGCAGAGGAAAAGGACAAAGGAAGAAAGAAGAGAAAGGTAGGAGGGACAGAGGAAAAGGGAAAACAAAAAGG
>NW_020687146.1:0-1333 GCF_002925995.2 Terrapene triunguis | reverse complement strand
GATGACACCTGGATCTTTGATCCATGAGCTTAGCAGGTCTCTGCAGACGGCCTTGTAGGCAGAAGAGTATGAAACAGCCAAGTGGCTATGGATGGAAGCTGGGCTGCTGGGCAAAACACAGCATATGAAAGAAAGAAAGAAGAAAGGAATCCCCCAGGGAGAGGTAATCCTCTGGAGGGAAGGATCCAACCCTGCAGCTTGTTCCATCACTCCCTACCCCACCCCTAAATCTGGAGCTCCAGCGAATCAAGGGAGCAGGGACCAAGGACCACTCTGAGGCCTGGTCTGCACTACGACTTTAATTCGGATTTAGCTGCGTTAATCCGAATTAATCCTTAACCCGTCCACACAACGGAGCCAGTTACTTCGAATTAAAGGGCACTTAAAATCGATTTCTGTACTCCACCCCGACGAGCGGAGTAGCACCAAAATCGATTTTGTTAATTCGAATTAGGGGTAGTGTGGCCGCACACCACCGAATTAATGTGGTTAAAATTAATGGGGTAGTGTGGCCGCACACCACCGAATTAATGTGGTTAAAAACCGAATTAATGTGCTTAGTGTGGCCGCGCACAATCGAATTTATACAATCTGTTTCCCAAATTCGAATTATCTAAATTCGAATTAATCTCGTAGAGTAGACGTACCCTGAAAGAGGAGGAGGATGGAGGAGGAGGATGTACCTGGAGGTGGGTGGTGTCCTTCTCCGTGCCCAGGGTGAAGACATAGTGAAGGGCAGCTCGCAAGAGGTGGGTCTCTAGGTCTGGCTCAAGGGCAGGTTTCATGGTGCTGGCAAGAGACAGGAGCTGGTATTAGACTGTGCAGTACGGGGGTGGGACTGTCACCAACACGGACACGAAACCACAGGGATATAGGCACAGGCTGGTGAGAATGGAAACTGAGGCACTGAGCCAAGGCGTCTCAGACAGACAGTAACAGGACAGGAATAGCGCTTGTTCCCTGGAGCCTGCTGCCCCTCCTGTATCTGAGCCCGGGAGTGAGCCCCTCCCCAAGGCCCCTGTAATGTTATTGGAATGAAAAGAACAGCCGAGCCAGGAGAGAGTGAACCTTCCCACCCCACCAGCTCTGCCAGAGGAGCCACTCTAGGGAGGTGACCTAGGAGCAGGAGGGACAGTGACTTCCAGCCTTGGGCCTGAGCAGCACTGGGGTTAGGGGAGCTAGCGGGGGGTGGGGGGCTGTCTCAGTACCTGAGGTTGCCCACTGCAACCAGGGAGTTGGCGAGGATGGCGCTGGGTGGAGAGTCATCAGGAAGCTCCTCAATGAGCTCCTGTGAGATGCGAAGGAGACAAAGGAGCGTGTGAGATTCGGGCCC
>NW_020687145.1:0-4434 GCF_002925995.2 Terrapene triunguis | reverse complement strand
CAGGTTTTTTTTGGCCCAATCCTCTAATTTGTCTAGGTCCCTCTGTATCCGATCCCTACCCTCCAGTGTATCTACCACGCCTCCCAGTTTAGTGTCATCTGCAAACTTGCTGAGAGTGCAGTCCACACCATCCTCCAGATCATTAATAAAGATATTAAACAAAACCGGCCCCAGGACCGATCCTTGGGGCACTCCGCTTGAAACCGGCTGCCAACTAGACATGGAGCCATTGATCACTACCCGTTGAGCCCGACGATCTAGCCAGCTTTCTATCCACCTTACAGTCCATTCATCCAGCCCATACTTCTTTAACTTGGCGGCAAGAATACTGTGGGAGACCGTATCAAAAGCTTTGCTAAAGTCAAGGAATAACACATCCACTGCTTTCCCCTCATCCACAGAGCCAGTTATCTCATCATAGAAGGCAATTAGGTTAGTTAGGCATGACTTCCCCTTGGTGAATCCATGCTGACTGTTCCTGATCACTTTCCTCTCCTCTAAGTGTTTCATAATTGATTCCTTGAGGACCTGTTCCATGATTTTTCCAGGGACTGAGGTGAGGCTGACTGGCCTGTAGTTCCCCGGATCCTCCTTCTTCCCTTTTTTAAAGATGGGCACTACATTAGCCTTTTTCCAGTCATCCGGGACCTCCCCCGATCGCCATGAGTTTTCAAAAATAATGGCTAATGGCTCTGCAATCTCATCCGCCAACTCCTTTAGCACCCTCGGATGCAGCGCATCCAGCCCCATGGACTTGTGCACGTCCAGTTTTTCTAAATAGTTCCGAACCACTTCTTTCTCCACATAGGGCTGGTCACCTTCTCCCCATATTGTGCTGCCCAGTGCAGCAGTCTGGGAGCTGACCTTGTTCGTGAAGACAGAGGCAAAAAAAGCATTGAGCACATTAGCTTTTTCCACATCCTCGGTCACTAGGTTGCCTCCTTCATTCAGTAAGGTGCCCACACTTTCCTTGACTTTCTTCTTGTTGCTAACATACCTGAAGAAACCCTTCTTGTTACTCTTAACATCTCTTGCTAGCTGCAACTCCAAGTGTGATTTGGCCTTCCTGATTTCATTCCTGCATGCCTGAGCAATAGTTTTATACTCCTCCCTGGTCATTTGTCCAATCTTCCACTTCTTGTAAGCTTCTTTTTTGCGTTTAAGATCAGCAAGGATTTCACTGTTTAGCGAAGCTGGTCGCCTGCCATATTTACTATTCTTTCTACACATCGGGATGGTTTGTTCCTGCAACCGCAATAAGGATTCTTTAAAATACAGCCAGCTCTCCTGGACCCCTTTGCCCTTCATGTTATTCTCCCAGGGGATCCTGCCCATCTGTTCCCTGAGGGAGTCAAAGTCTGCTTTTCTGAAGTCCAGGGTCCGTATTCTGCTGCTCTCCTTTCTTCCTTGTGTCAGGATCCTGAACTCGACCATCTCATGGTCACTGCCTCCCAGGTTCCCATCCACTTTTGCTTCCCCTACTAATTCTTCCCTGTTTGTGAGCAGCAGGTCAAGAAAAGCTCTGCCCCTAGTTGGTTCCTCCAGCACTTGCACCAGGAAATTGTCCCCTACACTTTCCAAAAACTTCCTGGATTGTCTGTGCACCGCTGTATTGCTCTCCCAGCAGATATCAGGGTGATTAAAGTCTCCCATGAGAACCAGGGCCTGCGATCTAGCAACTTCTGCTAGTTGCCAGAAGAAAGCCTCATCCACCTCATCCCCCTGGTCTGGTGGTCTATAGCAGACTCCAACCACGACATCACCCTTGTTGCTCACACTTCTCAACTTTATCCAGAGACTCTCAGGTTTTTCTGCAGTTTCATACCGGAGCTCTGAGCAGTCATACTCCTCTCTTACATACAACGCAACTCCCCCACCTTTTCTGCCCTGCCTGTCCTTCCTGAACAGTTTATATCCATCCATGACAGTACTCCAGTCATGTGAGTTATCCCACCAAGTCTAAAATAAGTTAGGTCCAATTCAATAGAGAGAAACTCCCAGCACCTCCAGCTTGTATGCCTGTCCTTCAGAGTTATATCAGAAGCAATAACTGTTCCCTCTACATGTTGTGTCCAGAAGAGGAGAAGCAACTGGAAGGTCCCAGCAGCAACTGACAGGCAACAGTGACTGAATTCCGGGTAGATCTGAAAAGCTAGTGGTACCTCATGGGAAACTTTGAAAAACAAACATTTTATTTAGCAACAATCCTGCTCACACCACACTGATTTTAAATACTTCTCTTCCATTGTTCTTGGTGCAGAAGGAGCAGGTGAACCATCAGTAAATAAAGATCCTGTTTTGATGGATGTGCCCCTGCTAATAAAGGAAGGGAGAAGAAATAGGAAATAGAAGGATAATTGCTAAACACTCTCTGTTGCAAAGTTTTAGGTATCTGCTGTTCTTTTCAAGTGTTGTAATTTTCTGTAGGTTAACAAACAGTAGTTTGTAATGGATTTAGTTCCACTGGCAGCCCTGGAAAATAGAATCCTCTATTATTTATCCAGCAACAAATTCAGCAGCAATGATATCGTTTCCACACTGCTGTGAAAAAGTGACTCAACACAGACCTGTAATGATGTCTTGTAAAGGTGAGAGAGGAAGTTCATGCCATAAACCTTTTTGTCTTTGGGCTTTCTGTTATGTGAGCATCTCTCCAGTAGTACAGGGACAAACCCTGTAACTCATTTTACAGTAGTGAAAGTCAGTAGCTGCTCCATATGAAAACTACAATACTACAATTGGATCTGTCCATGCTCGGGCCCTTCTACTATAAGGCCCAATGTGTATCCTCCAATAATATTGGCTTGGAAAATTCATTTGGCCTGATAATTGTCAGATGTACTCTGAAGGGAAAGTAGAATCTATCATCTCTCAGTTTATAGGACCTTCATCACTGTGGTACCTGGGTGCTGAGAATGCTTCTACAAAGCTTGAAGAAAATTTGCCAAATATTTTTTGAGTTAGAGATCATTTTTAGAAGAACCCGATTTGAAATTTTGAGATTTGTATATTTCCTTGGGACTATCTAGCTCAAAAGCAGCTTATAAATTAACCCTCAGACTTTCCATATTGTTACATTGCCTTCAAAACTCGCACACCAGCTATATCTGAAGCCTAGGTTACATTTATAGTTTTTGTGGTCAATATATTTCAGATCAATCCTATTCCTCTTGTTGTGAATGGGAGGTTTTTTGCCATTGATTTTGGAGCAGCATGGGGCGGTGTATGTGTGTGAGCACCCAACCTCTGAAAACCAGGCCTCTTATGGTCACCCAGAAACTGAGGCACCCCAAATCACTAGTCACTTTTTGAAATCTTGGCCATTGCAGCTAAAAAAAAAAGACGTAAGCGTTATTTCAATAGGAGACAGCTAACAGCATTCTTCCTTCAAGTGATATGGTTGAAGCCTGTGTTGTTGGATGTTTAGGTTCTGGGTACCAGTCTATTAGATGCATAGAACCTTAGATTCTAAGGCCAGAAAGGACCTTTGTGATCACTTAGTCGGACCTCCTGTATAACACTGGCCATAGGACTTCCCTGACCTAGGTCATGTTTGAACTAGAACATATCTTCTAGAGAAACATCCTGTCCTGATTTAAAAATTTTCAGTGATGGAGAAACCAATATAACCATTGGCAAATTGTTCCAATGGTTAATTACCCTCCCTATTGAAAGTTTGCATCTTATTTCTAGTCTGAATTTGTCTGGTTTCAACTTTCAGCCATTGGATCTTGTTATACCAGCCATAGGATCTTGATACAAGGATACTTAAAATTGCAATCTCGGTTCCATGATTTGATTCCCCCTCCTCCTTCCCCCTCCCCTCAAAAATAAGAGAAAAATCCTCATGCTTTCAAACATTAAGGACATAATATAATTAGCAACTAAAACGTATTCTGAAAATTTTCATTAAATTGAGTCTATCCTTTTTGAGATTAAAAGACTTTAAATGACTCCTTTCTGGAATATTTGTAGCTTCCTACAAAATGTGAAGCCTGGATAGATTTTAACACCAACTCTTTCCAGAGTCCATTTTTCAAGGACACATATAGTCATTTTTTAAAAAGAAATTTCCATTAGTGGAAAATTAAGCATGATTCTCTGTCAATGAAGCTGACTGAGATAAAGAACAAAGTGGTGTTGAATATTTTCATTTTTGATATCCAAACTAGCCAGGGCTGCTTTTCAAAAGTAAAAGTACATTCCAGGATCTGATAAAATTACCTCTCCATTCCCCACCAAAATGCCTCCTTGTCCTAAGGGGAATGTACACGAGACCGTTTCTCAGATGGGGGAAATGAGGAACATCAGATGTCAGGATTGTGTTAGAGTTAAGCGAATTGCCAGCAGTTACAAAGGAAGTTGTGGCAGACTTGGAAATACAATGTGGATCCCTAAAGTGGTAGAGTGCTAGATTAGCCATTAGACAACAGG
>NW_020687144.1:0-5587 GCF_002925995.2 Terrapene triunguis | reverse complement strand
CGCAGCGCCGGGATCTGCTCCCTGGGGCCGCGCCCGCGGGGGGCTCGGAGCTGCTGTCCCGGCAGGAGCCCAACGCCCCCGGCCCGGCTCTGCCCTGGGGCCCCACGGGGGGAGGTCCTGGGGGGAGGGGACCAGCCCCCACTGGGTCCCTGCGTGTGGCTGGTCGGGGGCTGCCGGACCGGGGGAGGGGGAGGCAGTGAGACCGGGCGGGGGGGGAGACCTGGGGAAAGGGGCGGATGGAAAATGTCTGTGCAGCCCGGACATGGCCGGGGGAGGAGAAGAGCAGGTGACCCCCCGAGGAGCGGGGAGGGAAAGGGGGGGCTGAGATCCCCTCGGATTTACCGCTGCCCCCTCCCGTGGGGACCCCCCATCCTCTCCAGCCCTGCCCCCCTTTCTCTCTAGAGAGCAACGAGCCACATCCAGGGTGACCCCCCCCCTTTCCCTCAAATCCCTGACACGGTCTCTGTTCTCCTCCCCCGATTGTGCCCCATTTTCTCTCCACTTCACCAATGGCCAGTTCCAATCTCAGGTTTGGGGTGTTTCCCCCCATTTTTCCCTGCAGTGATTTGTCCTTGTTCAGGTGAGAAATCGTTCCCCTGAGTGATTACTGAACTGGGAAGAGGGTTAATGGGCAGAGGCTGGGAGAGCCCTGAGACAGGGACAGGGCTGGGGGGGGGGGGGGGCTCTCTTTGCTGGCAACAGGGCATGGAAAGGCCCAGGAAGGGAAGGGAGGAGCAAGCGTCCCCATGGAGACGGCCCAGCCCCAGGTTTCCCAGTCCCAGCTACTTCCTCCGCCCCCACCCTGCCCCACCCCGCCCCCCCCCCCCCCCCCCAACACTGCCTGCTAGTCCCATTCCCAGACCCCACTGCCAGCGACCTTCTGGCTCCAGCCCCGCTCCTTTCCCCTGTGACAAAGACATCACCCCGGGCTCCCTCCTGGCCCTGTGAATGTGAGGGAAGGGGAAACCATCCCATTCTGGTTTGATTGAATATCGCTGTATAATCCCCTCAAATTTCCCCTCTTTTTGCTTGAACTGTTGAACAGTGACATAAAATCTCCCCAGATGTTGGTGCTTCTCTCTTATATTGGCAAATACTTAGTTTGTGCCCCATTTTCTCCTCACTTCTGAAATAGTGATATCAAATTCTTGAAAATCTTCCCACTTTTCTCTCCTGGTTTCTGACTCATTTATTATCCCTGGAGATTTTCCCATCTAATTATCTGAGAACATCAAAGCTCCTCAGGTGTTGCCCTTTCCTCAACTTCTTGAATATTGATTGATATAAAACCCTTGCGAATTTTGCCCTTTTCTCTCTAGCTATCAAAGATTGACCTGAAATCCTTTCAAATTTTACCTCTTTCCCTTGTGTCAACTACTGCTAGAAAATTCCTCAAGCTTTTCCTCTAACCAGTGAGAAGGATGCTAAAGTTCCCCATATTTGCAGCCTTTTCTTTTTATTACTAAATACCGATTTCAAACATCAGATGTTACCATTTCCCGTATTATTATCCAGCTCGGATTTAAAAAAATCCTCACTGATTTGGAGGTGCTCCTCATGCAGCCTCTTCTACTTTTTTGGAGGGAACCTGTTGCCTGACTCTTTCTCCATGTTGGAGGTTGCAGGGTTACCTCTGCTCCCAGACCTCCCCAATCTGATGCCTGGAATCCCACCCCCTCCCCCAGATCAGGCCCTGTATCTCCACCCCCCCATCCCTCCCTGTACAAACCCAGACAGAGATCAGGGCCCCTGATGTGCTGGAGATGGCAGAGACCTCAACAGAGATCAGGCCCTCCATTGTGGAAGGCTCTGCCCAGACCCTGACCAAGAGCTGGATCCCCATTGTGACAAATGTGGCACAAACCGTGACTGAAGTCAGGGCTCCTATCGTACTGAACATGGCTCTGATCTGGACTGAGCTCAGGGCCCCCGGTGTGCTGGGTGCCGCACAGACCTTGGCCAAGTTTGGGGCCCTCATTCAGCCTGGTGCAGGGTCCAAGATCAGGGTCCCTATTGTGCCACACATGGCAGAGACCCCGACTGACATCACAGACCCTCTCTCAATGTTCCCTCTCATTTTTCCCATGCATGTGTGGAATGAATTTTGTTATGTGCCTCAATATGGAGGTGATGTGTGGCGGGGGTAGGGTTGAGGGGTTCTGAGTGTGGGAGGGACAAAGGGCTGGGGTGGAGGGTTGGGATGGGGGTGAGGGCTCCGGCTGGGGGTGCAGACTCCCCCCAGCCCTCTCTCCCTGCAGCAGCAGCCGGGTTGGGGCTGGGTGGGAAGGCGTCTCTTCCCACTGCGGCAGCTCCGGGGCTGTGGAGGGGCGCTTCTCCCTTGGCAGCTACAGGGCTGGGGGAGAGGCATCTCTCCCCGCCGCAGCCCTGAGCGCTGCGCAGCCCTTGATAAGCTGCTGGGCGGCCACGCAGCTTAGAGGGAAGTTAGCTCTCTTGCCAGGCACTGCAGAGACCCCAAGTGAGATGAGACCCCGCTGTTGTGCCAGGTAAAACTGAGACCTGGACCGAGATTACAGCCCCCCTTGTGCCAGGCAGCGCATGACTGGCCCAGATTGCTGTCTCCATTGCGCTGGGCACTTCAGAGACCTCGACTGAGATCTGTGCCCCCGTCGGGCCTGGCACTGCACTAACCCCGACCGAGATCATTCCCCACCACTGTGCTGGGCACTGCACAGGCCCTGACAGAGATCCTGGCCCCACGTTTTGCCAGATGCTGCAGGGACCCCAAACAAAATCAGGGATCCTGTAATGCCGGGAGTTGCAGAGCCCCCGACTGAGGTCAGGCCCCCTGTTGTGCAGGACTCTGCACAGACACTGACCAAGATCAGGGTCCCCATTGTGATTGGTGCTGAACAGACACCAAGGGTATCTCTACCCTGCCATTAAAAACCCACAGCTGGCCCATGCCAGCTGACTCAGGCTCACAGGGCTCAGGTGAAGGGGCTGTTTAATTGCAGTGTAGATGTCTGGGCTCGGGTTGGAGCCAGGCTGTAGGACCCTGCGAGGTGGGAGGGTGCCAGGTCTTGGGCTGGTGCCCGAGGAGGTGTAGGGTGAAAAAACTACTCTCTGTCTTAATTTGCTACTTAAGGTGTACTGAGCATGCTCACATGAACTGACTGAGTATGCTCAGTAACATCTGGTGAAGCCACTGCCCTTCACCCTGCCCTTACTCGGCATCAGATTGTGCAGACTGCTATTTACAGGGGTTAAAAAGGGGTAAAGGGGGTTGTCCAGGGTCTGAGCAGGGGGTAGAAATTTACTGGGGGGGGGGTCAAGCAGCTGGAGGCAGGGTTAGGAGAGGGGCTGAGGGGTAAAATCAGGGATGAGGGGAAAAGGAGCTGGGGTTAACCCAGGGGTGCGGCACTGCCAGACAGTGACAAAGGGCAAAACCCCAGCACAGGCAGGGGCAGAGGGGGTAACAGTGACCCTGATGGGCCGAGACACCCGTGTTTGCAACAATGGAGTTGGGAGGGGCACAGAGACTTTTTTTAAACAAAGAATCCCTTATCAGTGTATCTGGCTGCATAAAGTCTCACAGCAGTTCACCAATTTGTCTTATCTGCTGTTGGGATTCCCTGAATTCCTCTTAGGACTTCATCATTTACCTTTGATAGGAACTGCTTCTGCCATAAAACATTTCAGGTGAGCATAGATGGCCCTGAGGCAGGGCCGGCTCCAGGGTTTTTGCCACCCCAAGCGGCGGGGGGGTGGGGGGAAAGCTGCGATTGTGATCCGCGGCAGCTCCACCACACCGCTTTCTTTGGCGGCAATTCGGCGGCAGGTCCTTCCCTCCGCCAAATTGCCGCCGAAGAGCCTGACGTGCCCCAAGCACCTGCTTGCTCAGTTGGATATTAAGAATGTAAATTATCCACCACATGTCCCACATTCCACTAAAATGAATCCAACCCACAGGTCATTTGGGCAGAAGTATCAGTGTCAGAATGCTACATTGTGAGCACAGTAAATGAAGCTGCAAAATAAATGATGTTTAAATAGCCTCGCTCTAGTAAGAGGTACTTGAAACAGATGTGTACCAGGCTGGGTCGTTTGGAAGCTGAAGCCTGTGCTTCCATCCCCCACCACTGTCAAGTTTTAGCAAGTCAGCAAATAAGAACAACCCTATGTATTAGTAACTGCTACTGGTTACAATTCGCTACCCCTGTTCCAGTAGCAGATTAGGGCAGATGGCAGTTTTTTTACAATACCTTACGGATCAGTAACTGCGACTGGTAGCAAATTAAGACAGAGAGCAGTTTTTCATGCTACACCGATGGGGAAACTGAAGCTCAGAGAGCTAAAGTAATTTGCTCAAGTTTGCATGGAGAATTTTGGGCAAAACTGGGAACTGAACCCAGATTGTTTGAATTTTTGCCTCTCCCCTTAACTTCAAGCCCAGCTTGTGTTTGTACAGCGTTGTGTTGATTTCATTATTTGCATTGCATTGGCTTCCAAGAGAGGTTGTGGAATTTCAATCATTGGAGGTTTTTAAGACTAGGTTAGCGGTACACCAGTCTGGGAATGTCTACGGATACTTGGTCCTGCCTCAGCATAGGAGGCTTGAGTAGACGACCTCTCAAGATCCCTTCCAGGCCTACATTGAAATAATTCTGTCTTGTGCTGTGTCGTGTTCTACACTGAGCTGTTTTGCATGGTGCCATTTGGAACTGTGATCACACCATGTTGTGTTGCATAGTTTTATGGTGCATTGTTTTGCCTCAGGTTGGTTCATGCCTGTGTTGTGTTGGTTTGAGCTGAGCATTTTTGCATGGTGTACTTTTGTCCTAGGTTGTACTAGTTTGCTTTGTGTTGCTTTGCTCTCCTTTGTATTCTGTCATTTTATGCTGTGGAGTGTAGGGTGGGTTTTTTTGTTTTTTTTGCTTTTTGCTGAATTGCCTGACATTGTGTGTGGTGGGTTTTTTTTCTGTATGTTTTGTTTTTATACATATATATTGCATAGCATCCTCGAAATGTAGGGCTGGAAGAGACCTCAAGATGTCATCAAATCCAGCTTTCTCTGCCGAGGCAGGACCCAGTATATGTAGATTATCTCTGACAGAGGTTTGTCCTACCTGTTCTTAAAAACTTCCAGGGAAAGAGACTCCACAGCCCCCCTTGTAAGACTATTCCAGAGCTGAACTACCTTAGCTCTGGGGCCACCCACACAAATTTTAGTGGTGAGTAGCTCTGGAGAGAGGAGACCCCAGTGAGTGGGCAGCTGGGTAAATAGACTAAAGTTGGGAGGAGAAACATTGACATGTCCAAGGTCATCCAGGGTGTCCGTGACAGAGCTAGAAACAGATCCCAGTTCTAGGGCTGTTTTGGCTACTGAAGGTCTCTGCCATGCTGGTGTTTTAGTCACTGGTGCAAAACCTTAGTATAGACAGAATTTACACTAGTGCACTCTGATTGGCACTGGTGCACCATGTCCCAGTTCGATGGTTTGGGTGTGGGGGGACAGTGACCTCACTGAGGCCTGGGGCTGGCTGACCAGTGCAGCTGGTAACGGAGGGGCAGCAGTGAGGTATGAGCCAGGAGCACAGCCCCACAGGACTGGGCACTGACTTCTCCT
>NW_020687143.1:0-2782 GCF_002925995.2 Terrapene triunguis | reverse complement strand
CTATTTTCTTAATGAACACCGTTGTCTTTATTACTGTTTTCGCGGGAATGTTTTAAACCTGGGACGCAGACTGTGGTGGGGGGCGGGTGTAGTGTAGTGATGCAAATGATGCCTCTAAACCAGTGGTTCCCAAACTTTAATAGCCCGCGAACCCCTTTCACTAAACTGTGAAATCTCGTGAACCCCCTCCTAAAAATGAATATTTTCAGGGATTTAAGTTTAAATTTCCTCAGTGTGATGGATGCCCCAACTGTCCGGCCCCGCTCTTCCTGGGGCTCGGGCTGCCAGTCCCGCGCCGAGCGCTGGGGTTCGTGCTGCCGGCTCCCCCGTTGACGGGAGCAGGGCTCAGGCTGCCGGCCCCAACTGCCCGGCCCCACTCTCCCTGGGGCTCGGGCTGCCAGCCCTGCATGAGGAGCGCTGGGGTTTGGGCTGCCGGCTCCCCTGCTGACAGGGGCAGGGCTCGGGCTGCCGGCCCCAACTGCCCGGCCCCGCTCTCCCTGGGGCTTGGGCGGTCTGCCCCGCGCTGGGGTTCGGGCTGCCAGCTCCCCCGCTGACGGGGGCAGGGCTCGGGCTGCCAGCCCTAACTGCCCAGCCCCGCTCTCCCTGGGGCTTGGGTTGTCAGCCCCACGCCGAGCACTGGGGTTCGGGCTGCCAGCTTCCCTGCTGACCGCCGGGACTTGGGCTGCCAGCCCCAACTGCCCAGCCCCGTTCTCCCTGGGGCTCGGGGTGTCTGCCCTGCAACCGGGTCCTACCTGCTGTCTCCAATGCCCAGGGTCCTCAGTCCGCCATTAGTGAAATTTTTCTGGTGAACCCCCTGTAATGTTCTGCGAACCCCCAGGGGTTCACAAACCCCAGTTTGGGAACCACTGCTCTAAACTCCCGGAATGACAGGCTCCGCAGTGGTGGACTGGTTGTTTCAACGGAGCCTGCCAGCCGTCCTGGGCGGGACTGCGTGTATGTGTCAGCTATGTGACTTTCTGGCAGGGGGAGGAGGGTTACAGATCCCCTGCTGCATGGCTCTGTGATCCAGGATAAGGACTGCTGCATAAGATCTGTAACTGCCCTCCCCCGCCACAGAGTCACAGAGCAACACCCCCCCCCCCCCCACAGAACATGAAAACCACCTCCCAGACTGACCAGGGTAACTAGTAACTGCATTGTGTATGTGCCCTGCTGCTGGACCTGCCCCCGCCTCTGTACCCTGCTAAAGGTGACTGTCATGTCCAATTACCAACCACCTTCCCCCCCTTCACACAGATTCTCCTCCAAAAGAAAATGATGGAAACAGTAATTAACAGAAACGTATATTTTATTAGTAACTACACATGAAACGGGGGGGTGAAACTTGGATGGGGGCTTGTGTGAGGTGGGTAGGAAAGGACTTTTCAAATTTTGGGGAATGAGAGCCTTCTAGTGCTAGAGCACTCTGCAGGGGTGGAGTGAAACTTTTCACGGCCCCTGCCGCCCCTTCTTCTTTGGACTTTGGGTGAGGGGGGTATGGGACTTGGTGGCGGGGGAGGGTGGTTACAGATGCACTGCAGCGGGGCTCTCTCCTCCTGCCTCCGGTCCTGCAGAACATCCACAAGGCGCCGGAGCGTGTCCGTTTGCTCCCTCATCAGTCCAAGCAGCGTTTGAGTCGCCTGCTGGTCTTCCTGACGCCACCTCTCCTCCCGTTTCATGTTTGCTCTGTGCATTTGGGACAAGTTCTCCCTCCACTGTGTCTGCTGGGCTGCCTGGGCTCGGGAGCAGCACATTAGTTCTGAGAACATGTCCTCCCGCGTCTTCTTCTTCCTCCGCCTAATCTGCGCTAGCCTCTGGGAGTGTGATGCCAGGCTGGGTTGGGAGACAGTCGCAGATGTGGCAGTGGGAATGGGAAAAAGGGAGTGAATTCCTCAGAAAGATAAATGTAGTTGTGAACAAAGAACATAGTCTTTCTCTGTGAACAAGACCATGCACTGCACCTCTCACATGCGCACTCAGGACAAGGTCGAATTTTCGGCCCTCGCCTTCAGTGCCTGTGGTCTTGCAGTGGCGATCTGAGAAGCGGGGCAGGACACCGGAATTTGTGTAGCGGGCAAACATGGTAAGCCGTAGACTTGTGGCTGCTTAAAACATTAATAGTAGCACTGGCCTCCTTTCACATTGAAAGCAATGCCAGTCTCTGCTGCCAGCAATCAGGCAAGCATGAACTCTGTCCCTGTCCCACCCCCTCGCGGCTGTCCCAGGGAAAGATCCCTGTATGCTGCCCCTCTCCCGCCTCCACCGCGTGGCTGTAAAGCAGTCCCAATACTAACATTCCCCTACCTAATTCAAAGCAGGGCATCATGAGCGACATCACCCTGATGAGGATCTCGGACAGCGAAAAGGAACGGATGCTTAGGGAAAGCCTGCAAAAACCAGGGCCGTATGCCGCCATGCTCTGCAGGGCAATGATCCCTGAGTACTTGATTGTCTCCTGGCACGGAAACGTTTCGTACCACGGAGGACCCAATAAGGTCACTCTCCCCAGGAACTTGATGAACAGGCTTGAACATTACCTCCAGGAGAGCTTCGTTGAGATCTCCCATGAGGATTTCATCTCTATCCCCGGACATATAGACCGGATTTTGGTGTAGCTCCACTGGCAGGGACTAAAGAGTGGAACGTCTTGGGCAGCAGAATCATGAAAAACCGGACATTGTTAGATTTTTTTTAAATAGTTGGGACTAAATAGTTAAGCGCCTAGGGCAAAGAAATCATGAAAAACCCATTGTTAATATTATAAATATTCCAGTTCTGTTAA
>NW_020687142.1:26224-39026 GCF_002925995.2 Terrapene triunguis | reverse complement strand
ACAGTGCCCTGGCCTCCCATTGACTGCAGTGGGAGCTGAGGTTGCACCACAACTCCTGCGTTCAGGTCCTGATCCAGCAGAGCCCCCTTTCCCTGGAGAAGGCAGTTCAGCCACCACGTGCAAAAGAGTTTTTCACTCACACAAGAGTTGAGTGCCAACAAAGAGAGAGAACTAGAGTGAAGGGCGTACATTGGAAATGGCTGCTCCACTGAAAGGCTAGGGGAATGCCAATTGATTATTTCCCTCTTTTATGCTTTAACAAGACTTTCTTGCCATGTGAATTTTCAGAGCTGCCATGCTAAACATCAGGGCTCAGCTTAATTATACTCCTGAAAAAATAATTGTGCTTTTGAAATCCTAAACACCCTACTGCAGAACAGCTCTCCTGTCTTGAGTGTTTTCAAGCCCAACTCAGCCTGGTTACTAGCACATAGACATTAATTTATTAGCCTGGCACATGGACTTCTCAAATGACCAGGGGGAAATGAAGTACAAAAGCTTCAGAGAGATGACAGACACTTCCTGAGTTTGGATACATTAGCTCATATATAAATGAGGCTGCTCTTAGACTCCGTCCTCTTCTGTACGTGTTCTCCCTCCTCTGCGCTTATCATGGCAGGTGAAATAATTTATGCTGATATAAACATTTTGGGAGCCTCTTCCAACCCATTGCATCCACCTCGGCACCTCAGTAAGTCTTTAATTTCTTAGTTTTGTGCTAGTATGATCTCTCTTTTCAATTACAAAAATGCAATCCTAATGTACTTTTTTATTTGAATTGTAGCACAGATAGCTCAGAAAGAAGGTCTTTAGAACCAAGGAGCAGCTTATATGTTATGTTCATAAAGTGGGACTTCTGAGAATGTGAAATCCCCTACAATTGTCAGAACTGGATACAGAATTTCTTTAAAGCATTATAACATGCATTATGTCAGTATTAAAACAGCCCCAATACTACAAGAGTAGCCTATATATGTATATGTGTGTGTATGTGTGTATATATACACACACATACAATTACAAGTGCAATACAATACATTATTGTATGCCATCTTTCATACATATTTGGAGGATTGAAGTAAACTAGTGAATCTACAATTTACTATAGTGGGATAAGTCAGAGGGGTAAGGAGCAGGGCATTGGTCAAGTCTTGGGAAGAGTGAACAGAGCAGAAGGAACCTGGGAGGCTCCAGGAACAAGAAGGATTTCATTGTCTCATTAGAGAGGATTAGAAGAAAAGTAGGGAGATCTTTAGGTACACTGTGTCATGGAGCCTGGGTCACTAATAGGTGCAGAGTGAAGAAAAGGATTTACTAGCCTCCGGTTAAAGACTCAATGTTTATTTGAGGAGGTTAGGAACTGTGGCTAGAGAAAAAGGGAAATTTGGCTACCAGAGAAAATTACAGGCAACCAAGGGATTTTACACAGGATTCTAAAATGGGAACATGTTCCCACCTTCCCTTCTATCTGAGTGCAGAAGAGGAGTAGACATGTTTCATACCAAATGAATTTTGAAAAGTTATAACTTAAAGGAGATGCTCAAGGAGGAACATAGTAGCAAGGATGAGAGGAGAGGGGGAAAATGAATATCAGAATAATGAAGAAATAAGGAATTGAGCTAAATGTTAACTTAAGGCAGGAGTTCTCAAGCTTTTCCATACTGTGATTCCATATTACTACAAGTTTTAGGGCACCTATCCATGTATCCAAAAAGAAAGGGCATGTGGTCATGACCCCCTGAAACCTGTTTATGCCCCAGTGAGGCTAAGAATCCTTGACTTCAAAGGATGCAAAGCATAAAAATTAGAGCAATTTTTATAGGATTTGCCAGAATATTAGTATTGTTTGAAACATTAAAATTTTGATGATGCTCTTTTAGAACTGATAAAATAGTGTAGATGTTAAATATCTCTTTTCAGAATATGGTGGAGTGATAACCCAATAAGACTGTGGCAATTAGCCTTTTAATAGGAGTATTAAGCCTTTAGTTTTAAGAAATGATTTCAAAGTGACAATGGACAAAACAAATTTAAATGGATATTTGAATTTTACCTGTTAGTTTGGCAAATGTAGGTCCATTACTTAACAGGAAGAGAACAAATAAAGGATGACACAGAGAAAGTTGAGGTGTTTCATGCCCTTTTTGCTTCAGTCTTCACTAAAAAGATTAATTTGGAGCAGATACATAACACAATATTAACAAGGGGGAAAGGCTCTTGGGCCAGAATATGGAACATTGGGGGAGGGATAGCTCAGTGGTTTGAGCATTGGCCTGCTAAACCCAGGGTTGTGAGTTCAATCCTCAAGGGGGCCATTTAGAGATCTAGGGCAAAATCAGTACTTTGTCCTGCTGGTGAAGGCAGGGGACTGGACTTGATTTGATGACCTTTCAAGGTCCCTTCCAGTTCTATGAGATAGATAGGTAAAGAATGTTTAGATAAAATAGACGCATTCAAGTCAGCAGGGCCTGATTAAATTCACAAAAGAGTATTTAAGGAAATAACCAAAGCAATATCAGAACCATTAATTGGTTTTGAGACCTCAGGGAGGATGGGTGAGGACCCAGAGACCTGGAGAAAGAAAAACATAGTACTCATCTTCAAAAAGAGGAAAAAAAGGAAGACCCAGGAAATTATAGAGCTGTCAATCTAACTTTGATACCTGGAAAGATACTGGAACAAATTATCAAACAATCAATTTGTTCAGACCTAGGGGATAATAAGGTGATAATTAGTAGCAACATGGATATGTCCAGCACAAATCACACAAAACCAGTCTAACTTCCTTCTTTGACAAGGTAACTGGCCTAGTGGATGGAGGGAAGCAGTAGACATGATATCTCTGGATTTTAGCAAGGCTTTGGACACAGTCCTCCATGACAATCTCATAAGCAAACAAGGGAAATGTGGCCTAGATGAATTTACCATAAGATGAGTGTACAACTGGTTCAAAGACCATACTTGGAGAGTAGTTAACAATGCTTCACTGTCAAACTGGGAGATCGTATCAAGTGGAGTTCCATGGGTGTCTTTCCTGTGTCCAATACTAGTCAATATTTTCATTAATGACTTAGATGACAGAGTGGAGACTAGACTAGTAAAATTTGTGAATGACAGTTTATAGCTAGGAGTGGTGTAAGCATTTTAAAGGACAGGATTAGAATTCAAAACGACCTTGATAAACGGAGAATTGGTCTGAAATCAACAAGATGAAATTCAATAGAGACATGTGCAAAGCACTACACTTAGGAAGGAAAAATCAAATGCATATCTCCAAAATGGCGAATAGCTGGCTAGGCACTAGTACTGCAGAAAAGGATTTGGCGGTTATAGTGGATCACACATTGAATATGAGTCAACAGTGTGATACTGCTGCAAAAAAAGGCTAATGTCATTCTGGTTTATATTAACAGGAGTGTCGTATGTACAGGCTTGTCTACTTAGGAACTTTACAAGCCCTTGTGTGCGTTAAACTAGGGTGTGTCTCTACAGAGCACCAGCTTGCCACACGCTAATGTCACGGCTGGATGCAGTTTGTCTGTTCTGAAAGTTCTGGAGTGTGGTTTGGCTTAGTGTTCTTCCAAACGCCTGTCAGGGATGGGCTAGGACCTGATGTACTTAATCCTGCCTCAGCACAGCTGATAGACTGGATGGTTTGTTGAAGTCCCTTCCATCTCTACATTTCTGTGATAAACACAGATTAATACCACCTCCAATTATCAAAAAAATAAAATTAAGGGGGTGTATTACCTTTTTTCGGAGCTCTTTTGCAACAAATCTGACTTTCTGAATTTTTTGTTTTGTGTTTTTTGCCTTGCATTACTTTCCATATGGCAATTTAATTAATACAATAACCATTAAATACACCTCTACCCCGATATAATGTGACCCAATAAAACACAAATTCAAATATAACGTGGTAAAGCAGTGCTCCGGGGGGGCGGGGCTGCGCACTCCGGCAGATCAAAGCAAGTTCGATATAACGCAGTTTCACCTATAATGTGGTAAGATTTTTTTTGGCTCCCGAGGACAGTGTTATATCGGGGTAGAAGTGTATCTACTTCTGAACTTAATGTTTTCTTTAAATAGTTGGTGTTAAAGACAAAAAGAGAACCCTGGAGTCTGATACTGATGATGCAATGCTTTTTGGCACACAAGTTCAGAAGACACTCTGTTATCGGCATAGGAGTTGTTCCCACAGAGGATTTTAGGAGTTAAGATGACAGAGTTTCAGACATAGCGTTACTGTGGCAGAGGGTTTTCAGCAAAGGATTCACAGGACATGAAGAAACTGGCACATTCAACTGTCACACAATCCTCACTTGTGTAATGATTTTCTACCATAATATTGGAGAGGTCCCTGCACCCTAATGCAGGGCCGCCTTTGCCTTACCTGTCCTGATAGCTTGACAGGCTCCCTACGTTGGGTCACAAGGGGAGCTGATGGGTTGGATACAGATACAATCCAATTTCTCCCCTTACAGAAGGGCGGGGGAGGTCTCCAAGGGGATGCCGACAATAGCATTGGGCTGTGGGAGGGCATCCTGAAACAGCTGTATGGTATGTGACACAGTAGGAAATTGTGAGTGTTGCTGAGGAAGAAGGGGGTTATTTGGTGATCAGGTTAGGGGGCATCTCTTCCCCTGTCATTGCTCCACATGTACGAGGCTCAGACTGGCTGCTTTATTTTTAAACTGCATTTAAAAATTCAGCCACTTGACGAAGTATAATTAGAAGTTAGTGGACATAAAGACAATGAGACACAGACACCATTATATGGTTAAATGTGCAGGCTGCAACTTTATTTAAAACTATTACATAACTAGGGTAACTACCCAGAAAGGTTGTTCCAGTGCGGATCTCAGTTGGCACGAATGGCCGTGGTGTACTACAGACTAGAGGGTAAATGTGACAGTCATGCCCCCTCTCCACCCTCAGCCTGACTGTAAGCCAGAGTCCCAACCCTTTCCTCCATGCTAAAGACAAGATGAGATGAGACAGAGGGTATGTCTGCAGTTCGAGCTGGGGGTGAGAGACCCAGCTTGAGGAGACAAACCCTGCACTAGTTGTGATCTAGCTAGTGTGCTAAAACTAGAGGGTATTTTAAAAAATAGCGTGTCTAGCTAGAGCAGCAGGATGGGCTCACCACCCTGAGTACATCAGTACAAACCCAGCCGAGACCACAAGCACCTCAGAGTGGCTAACACCCCATCCTGCCTGTCACGCTGCTGCAGCTACATTCTGTTTTTAGGGCACTAGCTCAATCAGAGTTAGCACAGGGAACTGCTTCCCCAGCTCAAAGCGCAGGCAAACCCCCTCACCAATTAATACTGTGCTCAGGACCATGGCCCAGGCAGCCCACTGGGTTATGGGAACCTCAAAACAAACCCTTTCTAATCTACCAACCACATGGGAACTTGTCAAAGTTGCAACGAGTATAATCTAAACCCAGACCAGCTCGATGCTGAATGGAAGGTGGAAAAAACCCACACAGCAGTTTGCCAATTTGCCAATTCTGCCATATGGCAAATATCCCTTCCAGTCTCCAAACTGGTGATCAGCCGAACCCCTGGCATCACCAGCAATCCACCAACTATATTAAAGGTGCAACAGGAAGCTCACAATAGTTACCCCACATAGGTAACTCGAAGCACAGTCAGGTAGTTTAGACACTGGTTTTCTAGCAACAAAGGACAGGTCTGTGTTCTATGCACCATGCATCTGGCAGGACTTAGCTAACCTGAATCCTTTACCACTCCTGGAGCTGGATGCTGAATTTCTTTAATGCCCTGTGGTGCACTTTACTTCAGTGTAAATACAAACTGTCTCAGAAAATGTCATAGTCAGTGACAGGCTCTACATACAAATACAAGGGCCATGCTGGTATATTTTGATGACCCTCTTCTTCAAATTCTTCAAGCCCGATCTCTGCTGTGATACCTACAAAAAATCAGGTAACCAATGATGCCTAAGTTGAGTGATAGTTTGGGGTAACTAATTTAACTTTACCAAAGGAGGAAACAAATTTCTAATTAATTAATTAAGTAAGTAAATTTAGATTTAAAATAACAAAGATTCTTACCCACGGCTCCAGGTATCCTAACAGAATTATACAATTAAATTCACCATCAAACTGTGCACAGAGCTAATCTCTGTAGCGTCTGATCTTATTACTGTTACCCTCAGCCTCTCTCCCATTGTATCCTGTACTCAGTGAGAGCGTCCCTGGCATGAGAAGATTATGATACAGTCTCTTAGGGCAGGTCTACACTTAAAACGCTGCAGTGGTGCAGCTGCCACATTGCAACTGTAGCACTTCAGTGCAGATGGTACCTACGCTGACGGGAGGGCTTCTCCCATCGGTGTACGTGCTCCACCTCCCCGAGAGGCAGTAGCTATGTCAGTGGCAGAAAGCCCTGCCAGCAACACAGCACTGTCTGTACCGGGGCTTAGGCTGGTGTAACTGCATCACTCGGGGTGTTGATTTTTCACACCCCGAGCGACATAGTTATACCGACCCAAATTCCTAGTGTAGATCTGGCCTAAGTAAGCGTATAGGTGACTGCTCCAGACTGGAACCTTTGGGTGCGACCACAATACAAATAAATCACATATTTCATAAACCTGTTTGGAGGATGCAAATGAACTATTGCCGTTACCATTTGACTTGCCCTAAGTATATATTGTAAGAGCCAGTAAATTTGGTGTGTCTTGAGAGGAATGACTGGGCAGAAGGGATCTGGCAGGACTTCGTTGTTCTATTAGGAGAGGTGTGGGAGTCTCAGTCCAAGGAGGAATGATGGGATCTGAAAATCGTCGGGGAGCCAATTCAGTGCAGAGGGTTGTGGAGCCTGTGCCACTTGATGGGCGAAGTGTGGAGAGGGACGAGCCTACTAGCATCTGTGCAGACAAGAATAAAGTCTAGTATCTGAGAAATACAGGAAAAGGCGACTGGAGAAAAGGAGGAAATGCGGGAAGCATTCCAGGGGGAATGATGAAGGCACAAAGCGATATCTTCTCCTGGATTCTGAAATGGACAGGATGCCAGCGGCATTTCCAAGGCTAGGGATGAGGTGTTCACATTTCCTGAGTGCAGAGAGAAGCTATATGACTCTGTATTTGTGGTCAGTCAAAGTTTGGGAGGTTGTGACTTAGAACAAACAGGGTCAGTGGTAAGGATGAGAGGAGACGGGGGTGGGGAGGTAGTGAATATGCGTCAGTATTTCTAAAATGAGGAAACAAGAAATCATGAATTAAATTTTAACAAAGGATGAACACTTTTTTTTTTTTTTAAAGAATTCCCTTGAAAATGACTGGTTGTATTTGAAATGTAACTATACAAGTTATTTTACAAAACCGATATCTTTAGAGTGTAACTTCTATAGGTACAATGAGATTACTGAGATAGGTGAAGAAATTTTAGATGATTATGTTGTCAGCCTCTATTTTTATTCTATTAACATTGCAGTTGCTAAATAAATATTAATATCCCAACTATGCTGTTACATAGGGCATATGGAACAAATTAATGTTGTACTGTAATTGGCCTTACGCTCAACTGGGTGGCATTTTTCTGTCTGTCTGTTTGTAACACAATAACTTTAGAATGCCACTGTCACACTGCCTGGTAAGGGACACAGCTGAGGGCCAATCTCAGCCCAGACTGCCAAACTACAGGGCAAGTACCCCAGCCTGGTGGTACAGTCTATATTTAGATTTAATCAATCCAGTGACAAGTGTGTGCTTCCAAATTACTATACTAGTTATCATGAAGCCACAGACAGTCCCTTTAGGCTCTCCAGCCCGTTTACCACCCAGGCAAACTGGACTTTATGATAAAAGGTTATTAAAACCAAAAATCACATACATTCTTCCAGTCCCAAAGGATCACTTACCCCAAGTAACAGGATGCTCGAGATTTTACCAAAATACAATGCTGGTAGCCAATCCTTAGTAAACTAACTAAAGATTTCTTAATAAAAAAGAAAAGAAGAGAGTTGGTAAAAGTTAAAGCAGATAAGATACATTACTGTTGAATCAGAATATGAGTCCAGTTGTTAGCAGAGGTATAATGTCAGCTAATCCTCCGTCAGTCTCTTAGAGGCCTTTAAGGAATCTTTCAGGGCATCCCACTGGGGATCTCAGTCCAATAGCTTAAGCTCCCCTTGCTTCAGAGCTCAGCAGATCAGCGATAGCAAGGCCATGCCCAAGGTCCAGTATTTATAGCTCTCGGGCAGGCTGACAGGCCTGTTCACAGAAACTGTCCCAGCAGGGGTTTTCCTCTGATGAAGAATAGGCAATGCAGACAGTTTGTGAACCGCCATTGTTAAACCAGGGATCCTTGCTTTGAAGTTAACCCTCTATTTTCCTTGCATGCACAAATAATCCTGGTTACATTGATTTACATAATGTAATTGCCGGCCATCCATTGCAACAGGGACAGGTAATTGAAGACCATAGAGGTATCATTATTAATTTCATGCAGTATATACACATCGTTGATCTTAAGGTTGATTGAGCACAGGACACATACATAATATAAAGAGACATGAAAAAGATTTAGCAACTACAAGCTTAAATTTGGTTACATCTAACAGGATGGAGGTAACTACAGACAAATGCAGTTCACATCTACTCTTGATTCTTACTAACACAAGTGAATAGGCCTATGTTTAAAAGCACAATTAACATTCTTTTGTTACTTACACACAGTAAATTAACACTCTTCGAGGTCCTGCCCTGAGCTGGCGAGCTCTCAGCGCCATAGCCAATCAATTCTAATAGTTCAGGGAACTGTGCAGAAACCTATTACGTTTGGGCAAAATCGATAAACCATACGGGGGAGGAGGGGAAAAATGGGGGACATGGAGCCCCTGTCATCTCTTTAGCACAGCCGCAGCCTCTAGCATTTTTGCAATTGTCTATAGATCAAAGAACTGGTTGATGGCATGGCACCCATTAACACCTCTCAGCATAATACCCCTAAGTTCTGTCCATCCTCCCAATAGAATTCAGCATGCTGATCTCTGCATGACTCTTGTCCCAGACAGACAGAACAAGGCCTTATGACAAGGGACAGCCCTTATTTTTTCATCTCTGTACAACAAGGTCAGGAGTTGCTGAGTGCTGCAAAAAGCAGCAAGAAATAACCCTGGTGAATGCAGTTGAGTGCTGATTATAGTTGTTGTTGTTTGTTAATAATAATAACAATGATGATATTGGGAGGAGGGGTGGGGCGGGGCTGCTAAGAAAACAGTCCCTTATTTTTGAAATACAATTTTGGCAACCGTAGACCGAAGAGACATAATGATGGTTGGAGGCGAGTGTGAAGGGGACAATGGAGAGGCATGGGGAAAGGACGTGTGCACACAGCTTCTGGCATGGGAGAGAAATGGGAGACGTTTGTATGGGGCACGGGGAGGATGGGGTGCAGACCGAGCCCCTGCCATAGAGGGGAGAATGTGGGAAAGGGGGGAAATGGGGGCACAGGTAGAGTCCTATATGGAGGGAAATGGGGGTGCTGGTCTGGGAGGAGAGGGAAAGGGGGTGCACACAGAACCTCTGGTGGGGGTGGGAGATTGGGGGAACATGAGTGGAGAAGGGGGGGAAATGGAAGGAGGACAGAGCCCCTGGCATGGATGGAAGGGGGCATGCAGGTGCATGCAGCATCCCTGTCATGGGGGGGAATGGGGGATCCTGGTGTGGAAGGGGGACAGCATGGGGAGAAGAAAAGGGGACACTGGTATGGGAGATGGGGGAATGGAGGGCACAGATCTCCTGGCAGGGGGCGATTGAAGGAGTTGCAGGGAATCCCTGCAGTGCAGGGAGGTGGAAGGGGGCACCCCAGGGAGCTTGTGGGGGGAATGGAGGGATGGAAGGAGCCCCGGCATGTGCAATGAGCTCGGCTGACAGATGCTATGAAGTGTGCAACCCTCTGGTTATATTCAACTGCTCTATGTCACTATGGAAATGTGCAACTAGTTCATATAGAGCCAGTGACTCTGACTTCCTTGATATTGTTGCTGTTTAGCCAAGCGTTAGCAAACTTTCGGCCTGGCAGGTCAGTTTCCCATTGCAGGTGAAATTAGTGATCCAGTCTCAAGCTATTTTCTTAGTGGAGTGTGTTTATATACAAAACACCTGGCTGTCCTTGAACAGAGGTGTAACAGACTGAACACGGGTAACTCCTGTTTGCAGAAAGGGGGGAAGGACTTGGAGGTCTGCAAGGCTGGATGGGCTCAGCGAGCTGCTCCAAGCATTGTGACCTGCTGCACAGGAGCACATCACTCAGGCTTGGCCCAGCCTCTCCTCTGTCATGATGACAGGGCTGACAAGGCCAAATTTGCGTGAGTGGCACTCCAAGCCTGTGCGCCGGGTCACAATGCAGCTCACACAAATTTGGCCCAGCTGCCCCCCGTCAGGGAGGCCAGATCAAACCCGAGCAGCACTGTGACCCCAGAAGCCACAACACCCAGCGTGGGGAGCTGAGCCCAGCCAGCCCCGGGACAGGAGCCGCAGATGCTGCTGCTCTGGTATATACGGCTTACAATTTAGTACTTGGTACACTAATGTGTATATTCTATGTCGTGGGTAAGATGTTTAAGGCAGGTGTGTTTTGCACTAATGCTGTTTACTAAGTTGTGACAGGCCATCGAGGTTTACAAATGTGTCCTGACCCCGGAAAGGTTAAGAACCACTGAGACCTGAGTGGGCTGACGCACAGACTCACCCTATAGCACGGTCAAAGATGCGCCATTGTAAGTGGGATAGAACCGTGTTGTTAAATAATTGACAGTTCGGATTTGTTAGTTTTGTCTTCACGCTTGCAGTATTTTGCTCTGTTTGGTCACGGCTGCCTTCAGAGTGACATGGCCCTTAACTGACAGGTTTAAAACTATTCCTGGTATTATGTGAGGAGGAACATAACCCCCATTGGAGGATGCTGCACAGGCCCCACAGGAATGTCCGTTATTAGTTCTTGCACTATATGCTGAAGATGTTTCACCAAACACTGCTTCTTACAGCTCACCCTCAGTGTCCCCGCTGGCATCGGCTCGCCACAGGCCTTGGAGCAGCTGGGATCCTCATCCTGCTGGGAGCTGTGATAGCGATGGGCGTTTGGGGTAAGCAGTTCAAAATTAATTCATGCAAAATCCCTGAAATTTCCTCTCCCCTGACATTTCTGATTCCAACGCTCTTGTGAATAATATCCTGGACACTTCATTAGCACCTCAAGGGGAACAATATTCCATAAACAAGGTGGTGTTAGAGCTTGATACATGAGCCCCATGTGATCGCGCTCTCACAATTTCACTGTTCAGTGTGCAGGGAAAAGTGGAAGACACCTTACAATGTGTAAAAGATTTTTCTCTCTCTTTCTCTGTTGTGTTCTCTCTCTCTGGCCCAGTTCTGAATTTGATAGCGACAGTGTGTAATGATTTGTTGCACGCACCCTCATTCCCAGTTTGCTAATCCCTAAATAGTAGTTGCCGTTCATGCTCATGCTGTTCTGAAGTCTTTCAGCCCAAAGGATGTCTGAATTCACGGGAGAACAACAGTACCATGGAGAGACTCGTCCATCAATGCAACTGCAGCACTGGCGTAAAAGATTTCCATTTCCACTTGAAACAATTTGTGTGTGAATCATCTCATAACAACTCAGCAGGTAACCTGAGCTCCTTCTCTTTCTCAGCAACTTCCTGCGTTGCAGCGACATCTAGTGGTCAGTTAGGGTAATGACACAAACCACTTCAATAAGTGCAATAAATATTCTATTGCTTTACAAACTACTTATAGGGCAGCTGGCAGCAACTCCTATGTTTAGGGTCCCTAACGCTTCCATTGTAAAAGAGTCTTGTGGTATCTTTGAGGAGCTCTCACACTTCCCTTGTTCAAAGCAGGCCTCTGAAATAAGGGGCAAGGGGAGCCCTTGGATAAATATTTTCTTTCGTCTATGAAATTTCATCCAGGTTTTGCTGAGATGAGAACATTGGAAGAGTCGCCATTTCCCACCTTGCTTGTGAGCCTCAGGGAAACTCTGTAGTGTGACAAAATAACAGTCAAAAGTGCTGGGCTCACCTGCCACAGCAGCACACCCGGCACTGGGAGCTACCTGAGCAGGTGGGGAGGAGGTGAGAGCTGGGCCAGGCTCCCCGTCACCCATTGTTCCCAGGAACACCACATGGGGTAGAAGCTCCTCCTGGAGAGGAGGAGAGAGTTGGCTGGGTTCCCTTTGATGACCCAGTCCTATTCCCTGCCTCCATCTCTCAGAACAACAGACTTTTCCTGTTACCAGAGAGCACAGTTACTCCTGTTGCTGGAGTGGTAGCAGAGTGGTGTGGTACTGAAGATGCAGGGTCCAAAGCCTGCTGCTGATTCAGGATGGGGAAGTTGTTCCAGTTGCATGTAATAGAATTGTTTTTTATATATATATATATATATATAATGACCATAGGTGTGTGCATGGGGTGTGCCGGGTGTGCCCGGGCACACCCTAATGCAGGGGTGGGCAAATGGCCCCCCTCTCCAGGCGCGGCAAGCCGCGGGGTCTGCGCTTCCCGGCCAGAGCGCCCGGCCGAGCGCAGCAAGCTGCCAGCCCCTCCCCCGCCTTTCTCCCTCCCCATGAGTCCTGCAGCCGCGCGCGCAGCGCTATGGGGGCCAGGACTGCACGCTCCCGTGGGGCAGGATTTGGCTCCGCGGGGAGGCTAGGAGCCTCATCTCATGCCATGGTAAGGAGTCCGGGGCCAGGGGGGTTGGATAAGGGGTGGGGGGAGTCAGGGGACAGGGAGCAGGGTGGATTGGA
>NW_020687142.1:12936-16224 GCF_002925995.2 Terrapene triunguis | reverse complement strand
TTGAGCTGCAAGGTCACTGTCTGCCCAGCAGCCCCTTCTCAGAGCACGGCAGGGCCGGGGGGGGAGAGGGGGCTGCAAGGGGAGGGCAGACAGATCCCAGCCACTGGAGCAGAGCACTTGAGGGAAGCAGGCACAGAGCAGGCCTCACCTTCAGCTGGACTCCCCCCTCCCCACCCATGCGGGAACCCTGGGGCTGGGCTGAGCTGGAGGGGGAGGAGGTTCTCACCCCCTCCAGCCCCCAGGCAGCGCATCAGCTGGTAGCTGACTGAGCCGGCCCAGCCCTGCACAGGGCAAGACTCCCTCTGGGGCTCTGGCAGATGCAGGGTCGAGGTGGCTGGAGCCCCAGGTCCAGCCAGGATTCAGCTGCCAGAACTACACTGACTCTGGCCACCCAACCTGGGAGGCACCCGGGCTCCTCTCTGCCCTACAGGGGCTGAGCCCAGCCTGACTCCAGCCCTGTCTGTGGTGCCAGCGATCGCTGGGCTTGGCACAAAGCATCTATCCAGGCTTCTCACCAGCTGCTGCGGACTCTCAATCCCGGCCAGGGAGGCACCGTGTGAAGAGCAGAAGCTCTGGCTGTAGGTCCAATTCCCTGGAACATTCGAAAAATAGTAGAATTTCCCCTGGATCCCGATCCAGCCGTCCGGACACCGGGAGGCAGCAGAGGGGCATTGAGAAGAGTGCTTACATTTTTCCACTAAAAAAAAAGATAAGAGAGAGAGAACACCCAGGGTGAGAGATCGTCCCTTCCCTAGTACCTGTGGAGAACAAGCAGCAACAGAAACACAGCAACTGCCAGACTGGATCACACTACTGGGGTAGACGGCAGATCTCAGAGAGCCACCAGCACTACCTGCTTCAGAGGGAGGGCAACATACACCTCCTAGTGGGCAGTGGTGGGATAGCCGGCCCCAGAGAACATTTCCCCCAAATGCAGTCAGAGGGTGGCTAGGCCCCAAAGCAGGAAGGTTCATAGTCCTTCTATTTGTATCTTGATTCAGAGAGAATAACCTGCCCGGAGGGGTCAGGAGGACACTTCTGTCTGTCAGTAGCTGGCTCACGGCCTGAAGCAGGAGAGTTCATACCCCCTAGACCAGGGGTCGGCAACGTTCGGCACGCGACTCGCCAGGGTAAGCACCCTGGCGGGCCGGGCCAGTTTATTTACCTGCTGACGCGGCAGGTTCGGCCGATCGCAGCCCCCATTGGCCCGGGACTGTGAACTGCGGCCAGTGGGGGTCGCGATCGCCCGAACCTGCCACATCAGCAGGTAAATAAACTGGCCCGGCCCGCCAGGGTGCTTACCCTGGCGAGCCGCGTGCCGAACGTTGCCGACCCCTGCTCTAGACACTGAACCCTCTCCAGGATATCTCTGGATGGTCCCATTACCCACATCAAGGGCCAGTCCTTTTATGAATCCTGCTGAGTTCAGTAACATCTTGTGGCAGCGAGTTACCCTGGGCACAAGGCTGCTAGTTACATATTTAATGCAACAGGAGACAGAAAAAAAGTTTAACAGTGGTGTGGTATTTCAATCAATTACACGGAATGGCCACTAGGGGGAATCAGACCCCAATGAGTGGGAGTGATCTGCTGCATTTTCTTGCTCCCAAAGACCATTTCAATCTTAAATCTACTAGAATTCTTTGAGGGTCAACAAGTATGTGGACAAGGGGGATCCAGTGGATATAGTGTACTTAGATTTTCAGAAAGCCTTTGACAAGGTTCCTCATCAAAGGCTCTTCAGCAAAGTAAGCTGTCATGGGATGAGAGAGAAGGGCGTCTCATGGATCAGTAACCAGTTAAAAGATAGGAAACAAAGGGTAGGTATAAATGGTCAGTTTCAGACTGGAGAGAAGTAAATAGTGGTGCCCCCCAAGAGTCTGTACTGGGATCAGAACTGTTTAATATATTCATCAATTATTTGGAAAATGGGGTAAACAGTGAGGTGGCAAATTTTGCAGATGATACAAAATTACTCAAGATTAGAGTGACCAGACAGCAACTGTGAAAAAATGGGACGGGGTAGGGGGGTAATAGGCGCCTATATAAGAAAAAGTCCCAAAAAGCGGGACTGTCCCTTTAAAAACGGGACATCTGGTCACCCTACTCAAGATAGTTAAGTCCAAATCTGACTGTGAAGGGTTACAAAGGGATGTCACAAAACTGGGTGACTGGGCAACAAAATGGCAGATGAAATTCACTGTTGATAAATGCAAAGTAATGCACATTGGAAAACATAGTCCCAACTATGCATATAAAATGATAGCGTCTAATTTAGCTGTTACCACTCAAAGATCTTGGAGTCATTGTGAATAGTTCTCTGAAAACATCCACTCAATGTGCAGCAGCAGTCAAAAAAGCAAACAATGTTGGAAATCATTAGGAAAGGGATAGCTAATAAGACAGAAAATATCATATTGCCTCTATAAATCCATGGTACGCCCACATCTTGAATACTGTGTGCAGATGTGGTTGCCCCATCTCAAAAAAGATATATTGGAAGTGAAAAAGGTACAGAAAAGGGCAACAAAAATGATTAAAGGTATGGAACAGTTTCCATATGAGGAGAGATTAAGAAGACTGGGACTTTTCAGCTTGGAAAAGAGACAATTGGGGGGGGGATATGATAGAAGTCTATAAAATCATTACTGGTATGGAGAAAGTAAATAAAGTGTTATTTACTCCAGCTCATAACACAAGAACTAGGGGGTCACCAAATTAAATTAATAGGCAGCAGGTTTAAAACAAATAAAAAGGAAGTATTTCTTCACAGAATGCACAGTCAACCTGTGGAACTCTTTGCCACGGGATATAGTGAAGGCCAAGACACTAACAGGGTTAAAAAAAGAACTAGATAAGTTAATAGGACAGGTCCATCAATGGCTATTATCCAGGATGGGCAGGGATGGTGTCCCCAGCCTGTGTTTGCCAGAGGCTGGGAATACGTGACAGGGGATGGATCACTTGGTGATCACCTGTTCTGTTCATTCCCTCTGGGGCACCTGGCATTGGCCACTGTCGGAAGACAGGACACTGGACTAGATGGACCTTTGGTCTGACCCAATATGGCCATTCTTATGTTGATTCAGGTTTTTTCCTCCAGGTAAAGAATACTCTTGCGGGAATTCTGCGCCACTGCATGCGCACAGAATTCTTTGCTTCCCTGCAGAAAAATGACTGTCTGATGGGGAAGCAAAGGGAAGCTGCAAGAGCAGTCACGTGCCCCTCCCCAGAAGCGCGGTGTGACGAACTGGGTCTGTTCTTACTGTGGTCTGTGAATGCTGACAG
>NW_020687142.1:4777-12926 GCF_002925995.2 Terrapene triunguis | reverse complement strand
TGTGACGAACTGGGTCTGTTCTTACTGTGGTCTGTGAATGCTGACAGGGGAGTGTGGCTGGGATAGCCGGCATTGGGGGATGGGAGACTGACTGGAAATACCTGAGCCTGTAACATGAGAACCCAGGAGGGGGCTGGGACCAGGTGACACCTTTGCCCAGAGACTGAACAAAGGCGGTGGGTGGGGTCGCTGAAACCAGAGTCTCGGGGGCTGGCTAGTGACTAGGGCTTGGGGCAGACAGGGCTCTGATCCCCTAAGGGGGCTAGGGTGCCCAGGGACCCCAAGATGGACCTAACTGAGGGGGTCCTGTTATCTGTGCCTGCGAGGCCTGTCTTGGACTGTATTCCTGTCATCTAAATAAACCTTCTGCTTTACTGGCTGGCTGAGAGTCATGGTGAATCGCAGGAAGCTGGGGGTGCAGGGCCCTGAGTCCCCCCATACTCCGTGACACGCGGGTGTGTTATTTTGGGCACACGGAGCAGGAGGCAGAGAGGGAAATTGTCAGGTGGGGGGAAGAGGACTGGAGACGCCCCAGCTGGAGGCTCCTACCCTGTGTTGGGCTCAGCTCCTCTTCCCCTGCAAGGAGCAGCCAGGGCTGGGTCAGACCTGCCCCAGAAGCTGCCCCCACCTGCAGGAAGCTCTGCACCCCTCGGCTTAGTGACCCCATTGCTCCTCAGCTGTGGGGGGAGGGGTCACTGTATGTGTAGCTGCTCCCCCATCTGCCCAACCCCGGCGCATCCAGGCTCCTCCCACATCCAGACCACCCCTGCTGAGCCTCAGCGTCCCCCCTTGCACCCAGAACCCTCCCACCAAGACCCCAACACCCAGAACCCCCACTCTGCTGAGCCCCACGCCTCCTGCCTCTGGACCCCTCCCCCACCCTCACCCCACAGAGCCCCAACCAGCTGCACCTGGACCCCCATCCCACAAGCCCCACTCCTCCAGCAACCGGACAACCCTGCTAAGCCCCCCACACCAAGTCCCGATCATCTTTACCTGGGCTTCTCCCCCCCCCCCCCCCCCGAGTCCCATTGCCCCTGCACCCAGAACACCCCGAACGAGCCCCTGTGCATCCAGCCCCCCCCCCCCCCCCCCCCCGCTCCCCCCCCCCCTGCACCCTGCCCCCCCCCCCCCCCCCCCGCCCCCCCCCCCCCCGCACCCAGACTGACCCACACAGAACCCTCTCACCCCGCACCTGGATCCCCCACATTAGGCCGCTCCACCCTTGAATCCTGCCAGGCTGAGCCTTCTGTCCCCACCTGGTGCACCTGACACAGAGAGGCAGGGCCCCAGGGTGTTTCTGGGGCAGGCCGGGCCCTTGCACTGTGGCAGGGTTGGGTGTGGCCTCCTCATTGAGTCCCTGTCCTGGGGGGTGGGGGGCTGCAGAAATCTCCCACCTCCGTGCAGCCAGTGGTCTGGGCTCCCCCTGCCATGTTGGAGCCTCCACATTTATTGACAAAATTTGCAGAATTTTAAAATATTGTCTGAATTTTTAATTGGTTGGTGCAGCATTCCCTCCGGAGTACAAACAGCAGGGAGAGGGTTAAACAAAACAACCTGAAGTCCCTCCCTGAAACTTAACCCCTTCGCTGCAAAGAAAGTCACCTCTGAGCAATCCCTGGAAATGTTTCGAGTTCCTGGGTTGGGGGAAGGGGTCTATTTCTGCAGGAGTCAAAGGGCAGGTTTCTGGTTTAACACTTGTTTTATATAATCCATGAGGAAGAGGAACTAGGTGAGGATCTGGGGAAATGAGAGGAAGTTACTTGGGCTGGTGGGGCACGTCCTGATGGAATCTCAACCCACCACATGTTTGCGTTAATTTTAAGATACATGGCGGTAGTCCCAGACGCCAACCAGGTCACAGTCCCCACCAAGGTAGGTGATATGCAAGGTGTGCAGTGAAGCAAACAAGACAGGTGGGAGCAAGGGAAGGGTATGCCCGGCCCATCCATTCCCTTACAGCCAAGTTAACTGCACTTTCATGTGCGACTACAGAAGGCGAGAGGCACATCTCTGGAGTAGGGAACCTCAGTCCAGAAGGCAGCACAGCGCGAATATTGAGTGCATCACTTCTGTTACTGATTTTGTGGCAGCAGGTACATTAGGCAGAGGCACAAGCAGAGAGGCTGCCAGACCTGCTGGGCTCTGCCAATGCCACCTTGAAGACAAGGGGCACTCAGATCCATTCAGTTCTGACAGCCCCTCTGAGCGGGTTTCCCTCCTCACCCATCTTGTGTATCAAAGCATCAGATCCCCTGGAATCTGCAGCCTGACCCCAGAGCTCACTATACTGGAGTGGGTTGTGGGAGCAGTGAGCGCCCCTTCTAATAACCCCAGCAAGCACCACTCGGACTCCGCTCCCAGCTGCTAGATCCTCCTGCACCCCACTGATCCCCTGCAGCGATGTGTGGGGCTGTACGTTATAGTGAGGCTCACACTGAATGAAACTAGTTTGTAATCGCACATACTGGACACTGGACAAGTTTAACTGGGGAGCCTTCCCCTTGGAGATTCCTGAGCCCTGGGTTAAATTCCCTGCAACACCACTGCAGTGATGGGGGCTTCCCCCCACAGCACCTCCCCACAGCTGAATAAAGCTCGTCCCAGCGATGCTGTAGCCCCTGCCAGCCCTGCTGTGGGGACAACCAGGGGGAGGGGAGGCAGGAAGGCCAGACCGGTAACCTCAGAGCATTGAGCTGCAGACAAGTTACGGTGAAGCTTAGACACGGGATCTGTGTCAGTCCATCAACCCAAACGGGTGTGAAGAGAGAGTCCCCGAGTATTAAAAAGCAGCAACACAGGGGGGTTGGAATCTAGAAAAGAGCGATTGTCGTGTTCACTGCCCTGGACAACAGGGACTCAGGAGATCTGGATTCAATTCCAAACTCTGCCAGACTCCCTGTGTGACCATGGGCGAGCCACTTGGGCCTGGATCCACAAAGGGACTGAGGTGTTTGAGGTTCAGCATCGCAACATCGAACTTTTACACATCTAGGAAACCCTGGAACAACAACGGGACCCACCAGGCCTGAGCTGGGTGCCCAGGTGCCCCACGCAGTGAATGGGGAGGGAGAGGTGCCTAAGAACGGGATCCACAACAGCCAGCGCGCTAGACAGGGGCTGCCCAGGCCAGCCAATAGGAGACAGTGACCAGGCCTGTGCCCTACGCCCCGCCCCCCTCAGAGCTCAGCACCTCAGCCCTGGCTGCAGGGAGGGGCCCAGCCCTGCTAACAACCTGCAGCGGGACCCCCCGCCCTGGAGTCAGGTGCCTGAACCACTTCTTGTGAGAGCGAGTGCAGCAAGTGCATAAATCCACTGAAAATGCCTGGGGGAGGAGGGGGGCGAGGGGGAAGAGAAGATGACCTCCCAGATACCTTTAACTCACTGGTTAGGGTTTCTAACCCTGGATGTGAGACCCTGCTTCAGTCCCCCTCTCCCTGGTGAGCAGGGATTTGAGAGCAGGGGGGGTTCCACCTCTCAGGTGGATGCCCTAATCATGAGATTACAGAGGGATTCTAACTCTGACCCAATTAACATTTAATTAAATAATCAAAGTGGAACAACTTCAATGGGAAATATTGAGGGATTCCATCCATCAGACTGTCCCAGAGATCAGTGGCTGGGCACTCACCTGGGAAGTGGGAGACCCCTGTTCAGATCCTGTCTCACTTCAGAAAGGGGGGGGACCAGAACCTCAGTCTCTCACATCCCAGGGGGTGCCCTAACCACTGGGGCAGGGTTAAGGGTGGGGGGTCTCCTTGCCAAAAACCTGTTTCACAGAGGCAGGCAGCCTAAGCACACCTGCCAGATCCTGCCCCACGGATACGACAGGCCTCTGGGTGCCGAGAGCCCAGCAGCGGCACACGCCCAGACGCAGGAACGGAAGCACGGAGGGAACTTCTACAGCAAAAGCATCATCCTCGGGTGATCTCGGGTACCCCCAGGTTCAGTGGCAGCTGGACAGGGATTTGGAGGATCACAGGGGTTCCTGACAGGGGAACTTCGACCCTTTAGTGCCCTTTGTGGAACTGGGCCACGGTGCCTTGGCTCCCGCCACCATAAAATGGGGACAAGGACACATCCCTGCCTCACAGGGGCTGTGAGCAGAAATCTGCTAGCGTCTGTGATGCTCTCAGGTACCACAGTGATGGGGGGAGGCATGAAAGAACCTAGAGAGACTCCTGTCTGACCTGACTGCTAAAGCAGAGAGGCCAGGGAGAGAGGACGTGGAACTGTGAGCCACAAAGGGAAAAACTCCCCCACACCCAGAGACTGAATCATCAGGGGGCAGGAACTTACCTCCCAAAGCTGCTGCTAAAGCAATGATGATCACCACCAAGACCCCGACTATGGCACTGAACACAGCTCGGCCTTTAGATATAGCCGCTTTCCTGAAGTTGCCGTTAGCTGGATCATCTGGAAGATAAAAACCCGTTAATGCTCCTGGGGCTACAGAGACCAGAACTGTTTGCCATCAGGCTCTGATCTGACACACACCAGCTATTTATTTTGTCTTAAATGGTTCTGTCCCAGCTCTGGACACAAATATTAACTTGAACTCCCATCCAGACTGCGAAGGAGAACATCACGCCCCAAATCACCACTGTGTGGTTAATTAGCTCAATTAATCCCCAGAAAGGACCCTGCAGAATTCAAAGGGATTCAGAGGAGGGTGGAGGATGATCAAGGGACTGGAAAATCCATGACAAGAGTCTGAAAAGCCTGTGATTGTTCGCCATGGAGAGGAGGTGAATGAGGGGGGACAGGATGAACAGTCTATACAATAACAGATGGGACAGAAGGCAGACTGGAAGCTTTTGTTGGTAAAGCTGTGGCAGTCCCTGCACACCCCCTTATGGCCTGGTGTGGCACTGTGGGTGCACCCGTCCTTAATTTCCCTTGATTGGCAGCAGTACATTTGCTTTAACAGCCCAAGGCAAGGAGAAGCCAACACTCATTAACAAAACAGCACGTCCCTTTTTAATAAAGCTTCAGGACAGGAGCAATTTCAACCAACAGTTCATATGCTCTTCACCTCAGGACCTGGGTCAGGGATCCCAAAGTTAACATCCATAAAACCAAGTCTCAGGCTGATTAGGTTGGTCTCCTAGAGCCTGCGAGAAACCATCACCTGCTGCAGCCTGACTGGCTTCTACTCCCCTCTCTCCTTCAGCTCCCTCTTCAAATAGCCCAGGCCTATGGTGTGGCAGGGCTGCCTTGAGTACACCTGTGCCAGATGTAGCCTCCTGCCTGTCCCTTAAAGGGGTAATTATCCCCTTCCCATTGTTCTCCTTGTCTCATAACACAAGAACAAGGGGATATTCAATGAGATTAAAAAGGTGGGAAAGGAACTATTATTTCCAGCCAATGTATAATTAGACTGTGGAAACCCACTGCCACAGGAAATTGGTAAAAAGATTTTAGGAAAGTTAAAAAAGGGATTGAGCATTTATATGGTTAACATGAATATCCAGAGTTGTCATAATTAACAACCAAAGGTTGGCAGGAACGTTGGAAGAGCGCCTGCGTCCCAGGGAGAGTGAATCCAGGGAACCCCTGCTGGAGTTCAATCTTCGCAAATCCTCTTCCCTAGTGCCCAGAGCCACATCTGAGGGCATGATACATGCACTGGCAAAACACAAATGAATGTGCTGTGGCCACAGGCAACTACACCTGCTCCTGGCCATGCACGAAGGCAGGGAGGCAGGGCTCTGCATGGGTTATGAGTGTAAACAGAAGGCAAGAGCAGTGACAGGAGTGACCCAGGGAGATGGGAGCCAAACGTTTTCAAGGGGATAGAACACGTACAGTATTAAAAACCGTATGTGCAACTGCCACACAAGAGAGCATGTGCAGCACAAGCTGAGTCCATTAGAGCAATACAGCCTCTGCTGCACTGGGGGCTGGTGGGGGGGGGAAGAGAAGGAAAGGCAGCATCTCTCTCCAGCTTGTTCCTAGGCAGGGAAGCTCCAGTTACCTCGTTCTCCTCCACTCTTCAAGTCTATTGAGCTGTTAAGAGGCTGTTCAGGGGGATCTGCTTCCACTCCCTCCCGCATCTCTCCTTGCAGTGAGGCAGCCGTGGGTGCTGGACTCTGATCAACTTGGAGCCAGCTGCAAGAAATGGCTCCACACAGCCATGGCAGAGTCAACTCCAGTCAACTGCAGTGTCCCTGGCTTTGGCTCCTCTCCCAGCTGCCCTAGAATGTGAAATGACAGAGTCAGGACAGTATAAGGGTCAGTGGGTTTGTTTGTGGTGTCCCATCCTCCATTCATCAGAACAAAAGCCCAGAGTTCAAATAGTGCAGTAACCAACCCCCTCCTGTGTCATCAGGCCCCTCATTGAAGATTCCCCATTTCCTCTCACTCCTCAATTGGGAGTTGGGCAGGAGAGGGACACACGGACGCTGGGTGTGGGGTGAAAGCCAGGGATGTGCACATGCCTTTTATGTCTGGAGTGTCCGGGCACACAATGCAGAACTGCACTGGCAACTCTGGGAAGTTGGGGGGGGGGGTGAATTTGAGATGCAGCTTTGGGAGGGGCACAGACACAGCACCTTGGAAGGACTCTAAGGGACACAGTCTCCCCCTCCCCCCAGTTGGATAAAAATCAGTGGTTTAAAATTTGATTTTTTTCTTTAAATAAATACTGTCTTAAAATTAAACTTGAAATAATGACCTAAACCTACTATAATCCATTAAAATCATTTACGTTAAATGAAAAAGAATAATAATCAAGCAGAACATGTTTGCTGATGAAGTCTTGAAGAAAATCAGGCCACTGAACTGGTGCCAGTCACTGGCTAAGCAGCAGTCACAGAGTTTGTTAAAGCAGCTTTGGACAGCAATAGCCTCTTGCACAGGTGCAGAGACTATTCTCTTCATTTCAGTTTATTCAAGGTAAGAAACCGACTGGGAGTTGAAAAAGCAGGAAAGCTTGTTTTGCTCGTCCAATCTATGGATGAAAACTAGGTGTGAGAAGGGGAGCTCTATAGCCGTGGTTCTCAACCTGCGGCCCAATCAGCACACAGGTGCAGCGCATGTGACACCTCAGGGCCATACAGGTAGTATTGGATGCGACCCACAATGGTACATAGGTTGAGAACCACTGCTCGAAATTCCTAACGAACATGGAGCGGGAGCCACAAAGGACTCAGGCATTGCATCACAGCTCCTAGCTTTTAGGTGGCGAGAAAATCCAAGAAACACCATTGTGATCCACAAAGCTGATTTAGGCACATAGGCTCCTATAAAATGAATGGGGAGCCAGCACTTAGGTGGGGTCTGGGAGCCACCTAAGCCAACCAATGGGAGATATTGACCAGTGGGGTGTGTCCTAAACCCTGCCCCTCTCTCAGCAATAGGCACCTAAATCCAGACCACAGGGAGACTATTGACCACTAAAGCCAGAGAAAGAGGAGATGCCACCTTATAACTTCTAGTTCAGTGGTTAGGTCACCACCTGGGACGTCCAGATGACTCACATGAGGCAGCAGTGCATATCCTCAAAGGCTAAAACAGACACCTAGAGAACTTTTACTCTCATAAACTTAGGCACCTAAACTCCCTTGGCACCTATCGGGTTCCTCAGAGTTTTGTGGATTGCAGCGGAGCCGAAACTGGGATTTAGGCATCTAAGTACTTTTGCTGATCCCACCCATGGTGACTAGAAACAATCAGTTCAATTCACTAACTACGGGTAATTATTACCTTGTTATTTATTGATCTCATCATAGCAGCTAGGATCCCTGGTCATGGCCAGGATACATGACTTTAAGTAATCAGTTTTGAGTGTAAAGCATGTTCTGATAACCTTTTTTCCCTTATGGATCCAGCATATTTAAGGTATTTTTATTTAAAAATTTTAAATGCTGAATTTTCAAACGTAATTGAATTCTGATTTCCATCCAAATAAAGCTTGACCAAAAAAATCAGCCTCCCTTTAGGAAAAGTAACTAAAAAGTAAAAATGGCAAACTAGATGAAAAGTGGCAGTTTAAGTGGAAGTACCTGCTTGCTGCTTTAAATCATGCTGAACAGTGGAAATTTATCCCTCCTCCCACCCATATACTGACAGCTCTGCGGGGTGGGGCTCTGCATGGGGATGGGGGGGGTTACTTCCCCCAGGCACTGACACCGCTAGGGGCCAGGGA